>NW_012123487.1:7336032-7352772 GCF_000951035.1 Colobus angolensis palliatus
CAGTTGCAAGAAGGTGCCTGGAACCGGCACAGAAACTCTCCCTCCCCTTTTATCATGCTCAGATAAGCAGCTCAGGGCAGCACAAACTAAGAGTCCGCCTGCACAAGGGGTGGGGGCTGCTAGAGACTCTGTTTTAAGCATATGGCACACCGGGTCCTAACCAGTTCTTCAGGCCCTACAGAGAGATAAGACACACCTTCCTCACTAGCCCATTTTATAAAAACCCTGACATTTTTACTACCACTACCACTTGGCAACCCATTTGGGACCAGAAGTTGGCTGAACACATCTGGATTTCAAAAGAAAGACTGTTCTGAATATTTGAGAATTAATGTCATAGAGATGGTAACTGAACCTGTGGACAAGGGATAAATTACCCACGAAAAGAGGATAAAGTACTCGTTTCTAACCCACTGGAATTAAAGGATTTTTTTTCATTTTTAAAAAATGTAGTTTTTTGTTTTTGAAATGCCCCTTTACTATCCTGAAATGAAATAAATATCATAATCTATTTATATACATAATGAGATAATACTCATGAAAGTGCTTCACAGACAATGTGGATAATTGTTTACCTATAGTTCTTTCCAAGCTGACTAAAACAATGATGGATATGTTACATAAAAACAGTAAAACTAAATAAAATTCATATTATGCCTAATTACTATATGACACATTAACCATAATAATTATACACATAATTATATGTCAGATCAATTTTGCTTCAGGTTTTAATTAATTCCCAAACAAAACTCATCAAATGTGGTAACTTTAATAGACTCTTTCACAAAGCATAGCCCTACCCATATATTTCAAAAATACACAGAACATTATTCTCCAGAGATATATAAAAAAAATTATATGTATGGAAAATGAAAGCATTCTAGTTCTTTCAGAGCAAGCTACACACAGGTGAATATTGATTAAAATATACATAAATTGTATTTAATGTGAACAAATACAGAATAATTTTGTGCACATAAATTCTAAGGCAAACATATAATGCTGCTAAAAATCATAAATAAAAAATCTAAAGCCACTGAAGTGTACACAAAGCAATTTATTATACTTCCAAAAAATAGATCAGCCAAAATAATGCACATTCAATTAGTGTAAAGTAAAAGTGAATTTAAAGAAGATAACTCCACAAAGAACTTTATGAAATCACAGAAAAATCTCAAATCCCTTTATATGTAAAGATGAAAATGTGCACACCTAAAGAGCTAAGATAGGAGGCTACCGTCTCCCAAAATAAATGATATGAAATATAACCAAGTTAAATGAAGATATAATCAAAGCTTAGGCACTGATTTCAACTAGAATTGAGTAAGAGAAGCAAATGTCAATAGACGGTTTCTTTTCTTTTCTTTTTTTTTTTCTTTTTTGTTGCTTTGAGACAGAGTCTGACTCTGTCACCCAGGCTGGAGTACAGCGGCATGATCTCAGCTAACTGCAAACTCTGCCTCCTGGTTTCAAGCAATTCTCCTGCCTCAGCCTTCCAAGTAGCTGGGATTACAGGCATGCACCACCATGTCTGGCTAATTTTGTATTTTTAGTACAGACAGGGTTTCACCATGTTGCCCAGGCTGGTCTCAAACTCCCGACCTCTGGTGATCCACTTGCCTTGGCCTACCAAAATGCTGGGATTACAGGTGTGAGCCACCATGCCTGGCCTGACAGTTTCTTTTTAATCATAAAAAGACTAAGTGTGGAAAGGGCTATAAAAGAGAATATATTTGAAAAATATATTGGTGGAAAATAAAAATAAAATAATCACATGGGTAGACATTCATTATAAATTATTCACTCTAGAAACTACATGTAGAAATTCTACTAAAAATAAAACTCTATTCAAATTTTATTTTAATTTACATTTTATTTTATCCATTTTATTTTTATTTTTCACCTTTATTTTAGGTTCACAGGGTGCATGTGCAGGTTTCTCCCATTAGTAAATTTTGTGTTGCTGGGGTTTGGTGTACAAATGATGTCACTACCTAGATATTGCACCTAGTACCTAATAGGTAGTTTTTCAGTCTTCACCCTTCTGTCTATTGGGGGAACCCACCCCCAATATTTCAACATAGGTTCTTTCTATTTTCTATAAGTGTCAGCCGACTGAGAAATAAAAAGAGACAGTATAAAGAGAGGAATTTTACAGCTGGGCCACCAGGGGTGACATCACATATCAGTAGGACCATGACGCCCACCTGAGTCTCAGACCCGCAAGTTTTTATTAAAGGTTTCAAAATGGGAGGGGGTGTAAGACGTGCTTCAAAGAGCAAAAAGCAGAACTACCAATAAGGGTCTAACAAAGATCACATGCTTCTGAGGGAACAGAACAAAGGGAAAAAGCAGAACCACTGATAAGGGTCTATGTTCAGCGGTGCATGTATTGTCTTGATAAACATCTTAAACAACAGAAAACAGAGTTCAAGAGCAGAGAACCAGTCTGACCACAAATTTACCAGGGCGGAGTTTTTCCCCATCCTAGTAAGCCTGAGGGTTCTGCAGGAGACCAGGGCGTATCTCAGTCCTTCTCTCAACTGCACAAAACATACATTCCCAGAACGGCCATTTATAGACTTTCCCCCAGGAACGCATTCCTTTCCCAGGGTATTAATATTAACATTCCTTGCTAGGAAAAGAATTTAGTGATATCTCTCCTACTTGCAAGTCTGTTTATAGGCTCTCTGCAAGAAACAAAATATGACTCTTTTTGCCTGACCCCGCAGGCAGTCAGACCTTATGGTTGTCTTCCCTTGTTCCATAAAAATCTCTGTTATTCTGTTCTTTTTCAAGGTGCACTGATTTCATAGTGTTCAAACTCACATGTTTTACAATCAATTTGTACAGTTAACACAATTATTACAGTGGTCCTGGGTGACGTACATCCTCAGCTTATGAAGATAACAGGATTAAGAGATTAAAGTAAAGACAGGCATAAGAAATTTAAAAAGTATTATTTGGGAACTGATAAATATCCATATTAAAATGAAATCTTCACAATTTATGTTCCTCTGCCACAGTTCCAGGGACCCTCCATTTGGGTCCCTGACTTCCCGCAACATTTCTCCCTTTCTTTTTATATAACTATGCCATGAGGATGAAGGTTTGTTCATTCTCTCAGTTTTAATGCAGGATTCTTTGACTGGTCCGCCACACTAAAAACAAGCCAATTAAACAGAGAAACATGATTCCAAAATTTACTACAGTGGAGCCCCCAGTAGACTTAATCCAAGTCATAGGGTTTAGTCCAGAAATACTTTCTTCCACCTGATTGAATGCTTCAGCTCCAGGCACAATGGATAAATGAGCTTGAGCGGCTTCAAAAATTTGTTTCTTTAATTTAGTTATGTCCAAGGATAAATTATCTTCCCTTCCCAGCAAGTGTCCTTTGACCATTTCCCATGAATGAACAGTCTCGTTGTAGGAATATGGTGTGATACAGAAATCAGAAGTATTCCAATCACACTGCATTTGCATGTGATGTTCAAGACTCATTAGCCGATCTCCAAACCAAATAACAGACTGTTTTAAATAACTAATTTGATTAGTTAATTTTTTATCAATTCCCTGTTGAGAATTCCACATTTGGGTGGAATTGGTTTGCCAATCATTAACAAAATAAGCCGTTTGAATAGATTGGTGTAATGCCACTCCGGCAGTGGTGGCCAGTGCAGTGACTGTAATTAGGCCCATGATCACAGCGATTAAAGTAAAAACAAATATCTTAGATCTTTCGAGAATTCGTTGTAACACTTCACTAATTAAATGTACTGAGGGGGAAGATTCCCAAGGTCGGGGTAAAGTTACCTACAGTATCCAGATTCCTTCTCGAGCTTGAATCAACATTACACTTTTCCTGAAGTCAAAATGGGAGTTAACACAAGTGTATAAATGGCAATTAATGCATTGGACAGTTTGATTGTTCTTCCAAATTTTGATATTTCCTACTAACAGCATGTAAGGAGGCTTAACACAACTTTGTATAGGAATAGTCAGGCTGGAGGTAAACAAAGCAGAATGTTTGAATCTAAGTTGATACTGAGGGAGAGGAGCGGCGGTGGCAACGGCTGATGTTCTCCGGTGTAAAGAAGCAATCCGAGGTACCTGGGGATGCTGAAGAGGTAGGGGACATACCTGGGTCAAGAATTATCATAATGCCAGTTGGAGTCCCATAAAGGAGGACCAGCATCAAAAAGAAGAAAAGGGTTCAAAGGGGATTTATCATGGGGTTCAGAATCACAGATTTGAGGGACGGTAGTGGGGACAACAGACAGAAAAGTTACCCCTTCCCATACTCGCAGTCCGGACATGGCAATAGCCAATTTCCAAAGTTCTGGATGTTCTGGGCTCAGAATGGGGAATATCATACAAGGCCTTGGGGGAGGTAATGCCCTTATCTTCCCATTTTAAGGGAAAGAATAAGCTGAACTTCCCCTCCTGTGCAAAGTAGGATGATGATCCTGGTCCTCTCAATAAGAAATAAAATAAGTAGCCTCCAGGCATTCCCTTCTGCCAGAGAAGCAATTGTTTTATAATAGCCCTTTGGTGCCCAGTCCATTACTAAACCATATGAGTCATTTTTTAATACTACTGCATGTGAGTTAACACAATCTTCCCAAATTAAAGTTTTAGATGGGCCCTCAAAATTTTTAGGACATGGTTTTCCTACAGGTTTATATTGAAATTATGGAGTATCTCCTATTACTTCCCCTTTCATTTGTCTTAAAGGAGAAAGGGAGAGGCCAGAGACCAAATGTCCCTGTTTTCCCTTGTGACTGATCTCTCCGGAAGGTAAGCAGCCCAGTCTTGAGTTTCTAGATGGATATAACCAGGTGCATGTCCGAGGCCCAGAGGTGGGTATATAACCCAGAGTAACATTAAATGTAGTGCCTTCTTTCCTGGTTGAGTGGGGCAACGATCATCTGTAGCTCCAGGCATCCACACACTATCGTTAGTATAGATTTCCGCAGGATCATCCATCCAGGTGAGTGGTAGAATAAGTGGAGAAAAAGGCACATAAGCCCAATAGGAATAATTTTGTGTAGTAGGTAAATCAGTTTGAGGGGAAACTGGTGAGACAGAAAGTATAAGGAGGAGAATTATTAAATAAAACCTACTGTTCATTTTTAAAATTCTTTTTACTTTATTTTGTCTGCCTATGTTTATTCAAAGGAGCAGTATTTGAGCTCTGAAATCTTTCTCAGCTTTGTCTATTCTGTTATTAATGCTTGAATTGCATTCCAAAATTCCTGTAGTGAATTTTTCATTTCCTGAAGTTCAGTTTGGCTCTTTCTTAAAATGGCTATACCATGTTTAAATTCTTCAATCATTTTACTATTTTCCTTGGATTGGGTTTCAACCTTCTTCTGTATCTTGATGAGCTTCCTTGCCAACCAGATTCTGAACCAATGTCTGTCATTTCAGTCTTTTCAGTCAGGTTATGAACCATTGCTGAGGAGCTAGTGCAGTTATTTCAAGGTAAGAATACACTCTGGCTTTAAGAGTTTCCAGAGTTCTTGCACTGGTTCTTATGCATCTGTGTGGGCTGATGTTCCTTTAACCTTTGGAGTGTCTGTCTTTGGAATCGGCCTTTCTGCTTTTATATTATTTGATGCTCTTTAGGGTTTGACTATGGTATAAGTTGGATTTAGTCAATTGGCTTCATTTCTGGATGGTTTCAGGGGGCCAAGCCTCAGCTGAGCACTCCTGAGCTGTGTGCTCTAAACCTAAGGGGTTGGAACCAGGTCTGCAGCTTGGTTCTCCAGTCCTTCAAGGTTTTTTGAGGAACTTCTATACTGTTTTACATAGTAGCTGTGTTAATTTACATTCCCACCAACAGTGTACAAGTATTCCAGTTTCTCTGCCTCCTTGCCAGCACTTATTTTGATCATTTTGATAATATAAAAGCCATTTTAGCTGAAGTGAGATGATATCTCATTTGTAGTTTAGATTTGCATTCATCTGACAATTAGTGATGTTGAGCATTTTTTCACATATCTGTTGGTCATTTCTTTTTTCTTTTTTTTTTTTGAGACGAAGTTTCACTCTTGTCACTGAGGCTGGAGTGCAATGGCATGTTCTTGGCTCACTGCAACCTCCACCTCTCGGGTTCAAGCTATTCTCCTGCCTCAGCCTCCCAAGTAGCTGGGATTACAGGAGTCCGCCACCATGCCTGCCTAATTTTTTTGCATTTTTATTAGAGACAGGGTTTCACCATGTTGGCCAGGCCGGTCTTGATCTCCTGACCTCAGGTGATCCACTTGCCTCAGCCTCCCAAAGTGCTGGGATTACAGGTGTGAGCCGCCGCACCCAGCTATATATCTGTTGGTCATTAATATGTCTTCTTTTGATCTTTGCCCATTTTCTAATCAGATTGTTTGGGTTTTTTTCCTATTGAACTGTTTGAATTCCTTATATATTCTGGTTATTAATCTCTTGTCAGTTGAATTGTTTGCAAGTACTTTCTTCCATTCTGTAGGCTGTGTCTCTTCATTTTGTTTGGTTGTTCTCATTGTTGTGCAGAGAATTTTTAGTTTGATGTGATTCCATTTGTCCATTTTAGCTTTGGTCACCTGTGTTTTAGTGATCTTACTGTGCCTGTCCTTAATTTGATTTTTATACATGGTGAGAGATAAGGGTCCAGTTTCATTCTTCTGCATATGGATATTCAGTTTTCCCAGAACCATTTGTTGAAGAGGATTTCCCTTCTCCAATGTATGTTTTTTGGTGCCTTTATCAAAAAGGAGTTGACTGTAAATAAGTGGATTTATTTCTGAATTTTGTGTTCTGTATCTAATATTAGTCTATCTGTCTATTTTTATGCCAGTACCATACTGTTTGGGTTACTATAGTGTTGTAGTATATTTTGAAGACAGGTAGTATGATGACTACAGCTTTGTTCTTTTTGCTCAGCATTATTATATCTATTCTGGGTATTTTGTGGTTTCATATAAATTTTAGAATATTTTTCTTTTCCTGTGAAAAATATTCTGTTTTTTAAGAAATTGCTACAATAAAAACCTAACATATTGATGAAAGAAATAGAAGGGGAAACAAAAAATGGAAAGATCTCTCATGTTCACGGATTAGATGAATCAAAACGGTTAAAATGCCCATACTACCCAAAATTTAATGCAATCCCTATCAAAATATAAAAGCTGTTTGTTTCCTTATTGTTGTATTTTAAGAACTTCAGAAAGATGTTCTTGAAATATCAGCAAGATGGCAGAATAGGAAATTCTTGACTTTCCCTCCTCTTACAGATGTACCAAATAAACAGCTATTTATAAGTCAATTCCCTCTAGGACAAATCTCAAAACTAGTTGATAAACCCCTAAAAACTTGGAAACTGATAAAATATCTGCATCAGAAATGGAAGGAAAAGTTTAGACACACATATGCCACCAAGTCCACCCCAGGACCAGTTTTTTATAATCAGGTGAGAGCCTCTAACTCTCAACTTTTCTTTGACAAGAAAACATTTTGAATTACACTTGTAGAGCCCCAAGGTTTACAGTTCCTCCCAGAGAGTTGAGCCCTTAATTCACCTGACTCTGAAAACAGAAAATGATTCAGCACTTGTGTCTCCCTAGGCTATAGAACAAAGAGGTGATTTTAAATGGACACACGTGTACTTCTGGAGGATCTACTCACACTTCTCCTCCAAGAATCAGTGCAGAGGATAGGCTGAAGTGCCCAGTTCCCAGTTTCTCCCTGGAAATCTGCACACTTTTTCTGTTAGGCTTTTAAATAGCATGTATCTGGGAACCAACAAGGCAGATAAACAATTGACCTCCAGGAGCCTGAATTAGAGTGAGAGTACTTCCCACACCTCTCCTCCAGCTTGCTCCAGTGGTAAATCCAGTTCTGCAAAATCTCCCTGGAAACACTTGTGCATGCATCAAGCACCACAACCTTTATGCTCCCACCTAAGGCACTGAGACATTGCTTCACACTTCCAGGATAGCTATTATCTAAAAATAAATAAACTAAAACAACAAATGAAGTAGAACAAACCATATGACCCAGCAATCTTTCTGCTGGGTATATGCCCAAAGGTAATGAAATCAGCACCTCATAAAGATATCTGTGCTCCCATATTCATTTCAGCATTATTCACACTAACAAAGATATGGAAACAACATAGGTGTCCACTGACAGATTAATGAATAAAGAAATTGTGGAATACATATACAATGGAATATTATTCAGCACTAAAAAAAGATACTGTCATTTATTACAACATGGGTGAACTTGAAGGACACTACACTAACTGAAATAAGCCAGATACAGAATTACAACATCATACATAAGTATGATATCACTTATATGTAGAATCTAAAGAAAAGTTGAAAATAGAAACAGAAAATAGAAAGGTGGTTACTAGTGACAAGGAGGGAAAGAAAACAGACTGAAGTAGGTCAAAGGGCTCAAATAGATAGGATGAATAAATCTACAGATCTAATGTAAATCATAAGGACTATAATCAATAATATTATATACTAAAAATGTGCTAAGAAAGTAGATTTTAGGTGGTCTCACTGCAAAATATAAAGGTAACTATGGAAGGTGCTGGACAGATTAAAATTCTTTACTGTAGTAATAATTTTACCATGTATAATATATATCAAAACACTATGTTTTACATCTTAAATATATACAACTTCTGAAGTCATTTGTATATTTTTGTAAAATGGTCCTTTATCAGATATGTCTCCTGCAAATGTTTTATCTCAGTCTTTGGCTTATCTTTTCATTATTTTGACAATGTCTTTGGCAGAGAAGAATATTTTAATTTTAATCAATTAAAATTAATTAATTATCAATTATTTCTTTCATGGATCATGTCTTTGGTGCTATATCCACCAAATCCAAGGTAATCTAGATTTTCTGTTATATCCTAGGAGTTTCATAGTTTGGTAATTTCATTTAAGTCTGTGATTCATTTTGAGCTCATTTTTATAAAGGTGTAAGCTTTGTGTCTGTATTTATTTCTTGTTTTTGCATGTGAGTGTCCAATTGTTCCAGCAGCCTTTCTTGAAAATACTATCTTTTCTACATTGTATTTTTTTTCTCCTTTGTCAAATATCAATTGGCTATATTTGTGTGGTTGTATTTGTTGGCCACTCTATTCTGTTCCAGTGATCTAATTGTCTATTCTTTTGCCAGTACCACACTGTCTTAATTACTGTAATTTTATAGTAAGTCTTGAAGTCAGGTAGTGTCACAGTCTTGCAACTTTGTTCTCCTTCAATACTGCATTGGCTATTCTGTCTTTTGAATACCCATATAAACTTTATAATCAGTTTGTTGATATTCACAAAATAACTTGCTGGGATTTTGACTGGCAATGCAATCAATATACCGGTTAAGTTGGAAAGAACTAACATCTTGACAATATTGAGTTTTCCTAACTATGAACATGAAATAAATCTCCATTTATTTAGTTCTTTGATTTCTTTCATAAGAGTTTCTCACACAGATCTTGTGCATATTTTATTAGGTTTAAACCTAAGTATTTCATGTTTGAGGGTGCTAATGTAAATGATATTGTGGTTTTTGTTTGTTTTTTGAGACAGAGTCTCACTTTGTCGCCCAACCTGGAGTGCAGTTGGGGCGATCTCTGCTCACTGCAACATCCGCCTCCCGGGTTCAAGAGATTCTCCTGCCTCAACCTCCCGAGTAGCTGGGATTATAGGCATGTGCCACTACAGCTGACTAACTTTTTAAAAATATTTTTAGTATAGACAGGGTTTTGCCATGTTGGCCAAGCTGGTCTTGAGCTCCTGACTTGAAGTGATTCACCTGTCTCAGCCTCCCAAAGTGCTGGGATTACAAATGAGAGCCACCACCCCTGGCTGTGTTTTTAATTTCAATTTTCACTCGTTCATTGCTGGTACATAGGAAAGTGGTTGACTTCTGTGTATTCACCTTGTACTGTAACTTGCTATAATTGCTTATTAATTCCAGGAGGTTGTTGGCAAATTATTTTGGATCTTCTACATAAGTAATCATGTCATCTTCAAACAAAAGTAATTTTTTCTTCCCAATGTCTTTTGCTTTATAAATTCAACATTTTATTGAATTCTAACAAACAAAAAAAGTACACAAATCTATGTGTGCAGCTCAAATCATTTTTACAAAAATAAACACACCTGTTTAATCACAACCCAGGTCAAAAAATAGAACATTATTGATACTTCATAAGTTCAGCTCCTTATTCCATTTTGTTGCTACCCCTTTATCTCTTGTCTCTGGGAACTAGTATCCTAAATATGAAACCATAGATTTTGTTTTCCATTCTTGAAATATATAGATCTGCGTATGTAGATATGTTGTTGTTTCTAGCTGCTTTCATTCCATACTATGCTTATAAAAGTCATTCATTTTGCTCCATATTACAGTGCTTTCTATCTTTTCATAGATGGATAACATGTCATTATAAATTAATATATTATTCTACCACTGATAGGACATCTGGGGTGTTACCAATGTGTATCTATTTGAAATAAACTTGCTTATGTTGAATGTGCTTATATGTATGGCTTAGTTTTCTTTTGTTTTTGCTACTCATGTGCCCATATTTCTTGTATGCAGGTATCTAGAAGTAGAATTGTTGTATTATAATGTATGCATATTTCCAAATTTAGTAGGTAAGGCAGTTTTTCAAAGTAATTATGCCAATTTATTCACCCACCTATAATAAATGAAAATTCTATAAAAATTTAGTTCCAGCTAGGTGTGTTGCAAATAGCTTCTCCTATGCTGGGGCTTACCTTTTCCTCCTCTTAGTTGTGTCATTTGATGGAATTAATTTCTAAGTTACAATGCAACCTAATTCATTTCCCTTTTTTCTTTGGTTAATGCTTTTGATTATCTGCTTAGGAAATCCTTACTTATTCAAGAAAATATTCATATACCTTTCGTGTTTAGATATGCAATAAACCTGTAATTATTCTTCATATATGGTGTAAAGTAAGGATAAAGTTTCATTTTTTACATATAACCAAATGATTGCATATTTATTTAAATCATTAATTAAAACTACTGTTATTTTACCACTACTTGGCAGTACCACACTTCTCATGAATAAAGCATGTATGCATGGATCTCTTTCTCACATTCTTATTCTGTTACATTGTCTATTTATTGTTGTTGTTGTTGTTGTTGTTTTGAGATGGAGTCTTGCTCTGTAACCCAGGCTGGTGCACAGTGGCGTGATCTCAGCTCACTGCAAGGTCTGCCTCCTGAGTTCACACCATTCTCCTGCTCAGCCTCCCAAGTAGCTGAGACTACAGGCGCCCACCACCATATCCAGCAAATTTTTTTGTATTTTTTTTAGTAGAGATTGGGTTTCACCGTGTTAGCCAGGATGGTCTCGATCTCCTGACCTCATGATCAGCCTGCCTCGGCCTCCCAAAGTGCTGGGATTACAGGTGTGAGCCACTGCACCCGGCCTACATTGTATATTTTTCTATATTATTCTGGTCTTAAAATAAGTGATATCGGGTAGAGAAAAACGCCTCCCAACTTGTGCTGCTTTGAGTTGATCTTGCTTATTCATGGCCCAGGGAATTTAATTGTAGGGCAAGCTTGCTAACAACACACACACACACACAAAAAACTGCTGGAATTTCAGTTCAGATTATATACATATATGGATTAGTCTAGCAAAATTGATAACCATGCAGTATCAACTCCTGATTATGGTAGATTTCTCCATTTATTTATAAAATTTTATGTCCTCTAAACAAAAATTTATACACTTTTCAAAAGAGGTATTGTACACTTTTTATTAGATAAATTATCATAGAGTTTTTGTAACTGTAAATGGCATCTTTTGTTTTTCATTTCCTAATTACTGTGGCATAAATCTAAGTGTATAATTGGATTTTGTTTATTTATTCATTATCCAGTAACTTTGCTAAATTCACTTATTAATTCTAAGTTTATCTACAGTTTCTTTAACCAATGTCATAATTTTCATAGCCATTTCTAACTTTTAGACTCTTTCATCATCTGGAGAAGCTTAGGATTTTCAAAACCATGCAGCCTTCATTCCTTTTTGTTTAACAGTTCTTCCCTCAATTATCTTACTCCTCTTTCATTTTACCATAAGCAACAAGAAGAAAACAGACCACACCTTGAACAGTTTACTTAGAAATTTCCTTTCATCCAGGTTCATCATTTACAAGTTCTGCTTTCCACTTAACTGCAGGACACAATTCCATTAAGCTTTCTGCCACAACATAACAATAATTCCCCTTCTTCCAGTTCTAAATAACAATTTCCTTACTTCTAAGTCCTGACCATGAGTATTCTCAATATCCTTATCTCTACTAATGGTCTGTTTAAGGCAACTTAGATATTCGTTATCATACTTCTTAAAAAGCCAAAGCCTCCACAGACTGCCTAGTTCCAAAGCCACTCCCTTTTTAAGATATTTACAGAAGCATTCCAACTTCAGGTACAATGGTCAATGACAACTTGATGTTACTGAGTAACAAATTATCACAAAATTATTGGCTTAAAATAACACAAATTTATCATCTCGCAGTTATCATGGGCCAGGAGTGTGAGTAGGATCTGACTGGATTCTCTGCTCATGATCTCCCCAGGCTGAAATCAAGGTATTAGCCAGGTTACAATTCTCATCTGAGTCTCTGAGTCTTCATCCAAGGTTAGCCAAATTACTTTTCTTGCAGCTGTGATGACTGAGGTTCCCATTTTCTTGCCAGCTATCATCCAGGGAACAATCTCAGCTCCCTGTAGTTACCCACAGCCCCTTGTCACATGGCCCCAGAGAAAGTTAACAATATAAATGCTTACCTTCTTCCAGGCCATTAGGAGAAAAATCTCTCTGACCACCTCCATTTCTAATTTCTAGACTCTCTTTTTAAAAATGCATCTGATTAGGTCAGGCCTATGCAAGATAGCCTCTTTCCATTAACTCAGATGATTGGGGGCACTAATTATATCTGTAAAAATTCCCTTTTACATATAAGGTAACATAATCCCAGGAGTACCACCTCATAATACTTAACAGGTTTTGTCCACAATCAAGGGGAAGGTTTGCTCACAGTACAAGGATGTGAGTCATTGGGGATCATCTTTGACCTCTACCTGGAACAGTAGTAAACATCTTCTGTAAAGAACCAGATAGCAAATATTTTGAGCTTTGTGGATAATATTGTCAGTACTGTAACTACTCCATTTTACCATTTGAGTGTGAAAGCAGCCATATGCAATATGTAAATAAATGGCTATATCTATGTTCAAATAAAACTTTTTATATAAAAATGAGCAGTGGGCCTTAGCTTGCCAATCACAGGTTTAAATAAATCTCACATCCTCACACCTTGAATTGAACAAATAAACCAGGCATGGCCTATCAGAATACTCCCCACTCCTGGCCATTGTTGTCTATTTCAAAAATCAGCACATGACCTAAGCAGAGTCAATCAAAGTTTTTACCAGAATATTTGTCAGAGCTATTAACAATATGTTATCACTTTTTCTGAAATCTATAAATATAGGGCTAAGATAGCCAGAAGTCTTCCTTCTAGTACCTGTCTAAAAATAAAAGATAACAGGCAAAAAAGCCAAAGCGTTAAGGTAGATTGAAAGGCAGAGACAGACAAAGAGACATAAAGAGCTGAAGAGAGACAAAGTAAACAACATTGCCTGAACCTCTCGGATGCAACCATCCCTAAATCCAAAACCAGCACTGGTCCTCTCTGTAACATTAATCAGTAATTTTCCATCTTTTAGCTAAAACGAAGCTACTTTGAAATGAGTTTTGACTTGTTGGTTTCAGATGGGTTTCTGTCATTTGCAACCAAAAGAACCAAGTTTAAGAGTGACAGACCTTTTTACTGTACTAACTAATGAAAACTACCTATACTTTCTACTTACTCATTGAAAGAAAGAGCAGGAAGAATAATATAAATATGCAGGGAGAGCACTTTGATACCAAAGTATATTAAGTTCACCCCATTTTGTTTTTAGCTCAAACACCCATGTTTCTCTGAGTATGTTTTTTAAAAAGTGTAATATTCGGGAATTATTGTGGGATTAGGGTAAAAAGTAAAGGTCACTGTAGAAGAATAAGTCAAACATCTGTAAGACTGAGGTATTAATGGATCATTTGTGAGGGCATTGAAGTCACCCCTATAACGGCAGAATTTGTGGTAGAATAGGGGAGATCAAAAAGCTTACAAAATGAAGAGGCAAAAGATTTTTTTAGGAAACTACTTTAAAATTCAGGAGGATTTTATTAGTAATAACAACATAAAGGTTTACTATGTGCTAAATACCTGACTAAATGCTTTGAAGGCATTTTATTATTTAACCCATTGAAAGTTATTTCCAAAAATGGGATATTACAACGCTGATTTTATAAATGAGAGCATTAAAGGTCAGATAAATTAATTTTCCCAAGGTCCCAAAGTTAGTAAGAGGTAAGGCATGGGCAATGTGATTCTAAATCTCTTACCTTTCATAACAATGCTTAAAGACTAAGAGTTTCTCATTTCTGGCCAGGCGTGGTGGCTGAGCCAGAGGCTGAGGTGGGCAGATCACAAGGTCAGGAGATTGAGACCACGGTGAAACCCCGTCTCTACTAAAAATACAAATAATTAGTCGGGCACAGTGGTGGGCACCTGTAATTCCAGCTACTTTGGAGGCTGAGGCAGGAGAATGGCGTGAACCCAGGAGGCAGAGCTTGCAGTGAGCCGAGATCACACCACTGCACTCCAGCCTGGGCGACAGAGCCAGACTCCATCAAAAAAAAAAAACAAAAGAGTTTCTCATTTTTGCATAATATTATATGTTATATACTGAGAATGAAAACACTGGAAATTAGAAACCTCCAAAATATTTATTACAGGAGGGCCACTAGTGACACCCAATGCAAATGTTCCCATAAAAGAGATGAAATTTAGAATTATTTGAAAATAAGTAAAATGGTATTTGGAAAGAAACATTCTTTCAGATACAGATTTGCTATTAATAACCTACATATTTTTAAAGAAAGTGAAAGTGAACTCATATAATTTGATTTCTCAAGATTTATTAAACACATACCATTATAAGGTGAGGGTAATATGAAGTACAAAATGTAATACAATAAAATCAATATTTCCAACCCTCAAATAAACTCATGAGCTACTTGACCGGACAATACATTGAAACAAATTTAATGGAATGATAAGAGTAAAATAATCCAATGATACAATTACATTAACAGCAGTTTTATTTGTGTTAATTGTGTAGATATAATGACATGGTATCATAAGTCTACAGTATTACACATTTTTCTAACTGCCCCCAAATCCCCATTGCTTGTCATATGGGGAACAAATAAATTTAACTGCTTTCATAGGAAAACAAGACTAATCTTTTGCATCATCCCACTCTTTACCCAGTCCGTTAGCCACAGATATTTCTCCTCACTCAGAAATGTGAAAACCCCTAGAAATTGTTTTTAATTGCCCAATTTATTCCTACTCACATCCTACACATCATGGATGAAGATGCTGTAGAAAAATGTGATTAAATGATTTATTTAACATTAAACACCTAATAAATAACAGCTTGGACTGAAACTCAGGGCTTCTGACCCCAAGCCCAATATACTTTTGACTACATCTGACTAGAAATTTAAGCATTACTTAACTTAGTTCTCAGCCACCTAAGTTAATGAGCATATAGGAATTAAAATATGTAAGTAATATGAAGAATAAAAGGAATATCTGGGGAATATGGTGTTAACTAATTGAAACATGAGCTAGTTCCAAAGATCAGGTTTAAGTTAACTGTCCAAAATTATATAGATAGCAAGTAGTACTGGGATTATAAAGATAGTTGGCATACATATTATTAACGTTGGCCCTTAATACATAATTTATGTCTATGTTATTTAATGGAACACATTAAAACTGATAATTTGCTATACTAAAATGAGTTGAGATTGTTTTCTGTCCTGAACAATGTGTCTTTTATCAGTCATTTTAGATTTAATAAATATTAAACTAAATTGTATTGAGCTCCATATAGATGAAAAGTGTCCAATAACTAAAGAGAATAATTGTTATCTTTAAATTCTTTTATCCCTTTGCTTTTTAAATATTAGCTTCTTACATTTTTATTATAACAGGATTACAATATTTTCTCTTTCTTATTTGTATAAATTTAACAGGTACAAGTGTAGTTTTGTTACATGGATGTATTATGTAAGGTGAAGTCTGGCCTTTTAGCTTAACCAGCGTTGAATAATGTACACTGTACCCATTAAGTAATTTCTTGTCCCTCACACCTTCTTCCACTCACCCACCCTTCCCAGGCTCCAATGTCTAGTATTCCACACTATGTACATGTGTATCCATTTTTTAGTGCTCACTTATAAGTGAGACCATACAGCATTTGACTTTTTGTTTCTGCAGTTTCACTTAAGATAATGACCTGCAATTCACTTAAGATAATATCATATCCATTTAATGATATATCATAAGTATACAGTATTACATGTCCATGTTACAACAAGAGACACAATTTCATTCTTTTCTATGGCTGAATAGTATTCCATAGTATTCCATTGGATAAAGAAAATATGTACATTATTTTCTTTATTTATTCATCCACTGATGGACACTTAGGTTGATTACATATCTGTCCTATTGTGATTAGTGCTGCAATAACCATACAAGTGTAGGTGTCCTTTTTATATAATAA
>NW_012123487.1:7354058-7355907 GCF_000951035.1 Colobus angolensis palliatus
TTGAGACCAGCCTGACCAACACGGTAAAACCCCGGCTGTACTAAAAATACAAAAAATTAACCAGTCATGGTGTGGGCACCTGTAACCCAGCTACTCGGGAGGTTGGGGAAGGAGAATCGCATGAACCTGGGAGGCGGAGGTTGCAGTGAGCTGTGATAAGGCCATTGCACTCTAGCCTGGGTGACAAGAAGGAGACTCCATCTCAAAAAAAAAGAAAAAAGAAAAAGAAAAAAGAAGAGTGTCCTTCCCCAATGCTGTTTGGGTTACCATAACCTTGTGGTAAAACGTGAGTACCTCCAGTTTTGTTCTTTTTGCTTAGAATTTCTTTAGCTATTAGGGCTCTTTTATGATTCCATATAAATTTTAAGATTATACTTTATAATTCTGTGAAAAATGACATTGGTATTTTGATAGGAATCGTATTAAATCTGTAGATTGCTTTGGGTATATGGTCATTTTAATACTATTAATTTTTCCACTCCGTGAGCATGGGATATTTTTCCATTTGTTTGTGTCACCTACCATTTCTTTCATCAGTATTTTGTAATTTCCCTTGTAGGGATATTTCATCTTCTTGGTGAAATATATCACCAGCTATTTTTTTCTTTTGTAGCTATTGTAAATGAGATTGCATTCTTGATGTCATTTTTAACTCGACCATTACTGGTGCAGAGAAATGCTACAGATTTTTGTACATCGATTTTGTATAATAAAACTTTACTAAATACATTTATCAAATCTAAGAGTTTTTGGAGAAATCTTTAGAATTTTCTAATTAAGTATAAGATCAACAATGAATAGAAACAATTTGACCTCCTTTTTTCTACTTTGGATGCCTTTTATTTCTTTCTCTTATCTGATTGCTCTGGCTAGGACTTCCATTCTAAGTTGATTGGCAAAAGTAGACCTTCTTATCTTGTTCTAGTTCTTAGAGGGATTGCTTCAAACTTTTCCCCACTCAGTATGATGTTGGTCATGGGTTTGTCATATATGCCCTTTATTATTATAGAAGATATGTTCTTTCTATGCCTAGTTTGTTGAGGGTGTTTATAGTGAAATGATGCTGGAAATTATCAAATGCTTTTTTCTGCATTTATTAAGATCATCATATGGTTTTGTCCTTAATTCTGTTTGTGTGATGAACCATATTTATTGATTTGCAAATACTGAACAATCCTTGCATCCCTGGCAGTGAGGGAATTACTTGATCATGGTGTATTATCATTTTGGTATGTTCTCGGATATGATTATCTAGTATTTTGTTGAAGATTTTGTATATTTGTTCACTTGGGATATTCAACTATAGTTTTCTATTTTAGTTCTGTCCTCTCTGGTCTTTGGTATCAGGGAGATACGGCTTAATAGAATGAATTTTGAAAGATTCCCACCTCCTCAATTTTTTGAAACAGTTTCTGGAGGATGGGTTCCAGTTTTTCTTTGTACAACTGGTAAAATTCAGCAACCAGAATTTAAAACTATTTTCTCCTGGGCTTTTATTTGTTGGGAGATTAATTTTTTATTACTAATTCAATCTCATTACTCATTATTGTTCTGTTTAGGATTTTTATTTATTACTAGTTCAATCTTGGAAGGTTGTATGTTCCCAGGAATTTAGCCATTTACTCTAGATTTTCTAATTCATGAGCATATGGTTGTTCATGTTGTCTCCAGTGACCTTTTGTATTTCTGTGGTATCAGTTGTAATGTCTTCTTTTTCATTTCTGATTACATTTATTTGGATCTTCTCACTTCTTTTCTTGGTTAATCTAGCTAGTGGTTTATCAATTTTGTTTATCTTTTCAAAAAACAAATTTTCCATTTTATTGATCTTTTGTTATTTTTTAACTTG
>NW_012123487.1:7363591-7365620 GCF_000951035.1 Colobus angolensis palliatus
TTTTTTTTTTTTTTTTTTTTTACCAGTTAGCAGCATATAATTGGTCTTTTTTTTTTATATCAATTCTGCCAATCTATATCTTTTAAGTGGAGAATTTAATCCATTTACATTCAAGGTTATTATTTGTATGTGAGGTTTTCTGCCTGTCATAATGTTAATTGTTATCTAGTTGTTTTGTAGATTCTTTTTTTTCCCGTCTGCTTGCCTTTCTGAATTGGTGGACTCCTGTTATGCTACCATTTGATTTATTTCTCTTCTTCCTTTGTGTAATTGTGTTATAAGACCTGATAATCTTATACTTTTATGTGTTTTAATGATGGCAAATATCAACCTTTCTTTCCCATGTTTAGAACTCATTTGAGCATTTCTGGTAGAGCTGGTGATAAATTCCTCAGTGTTCGCTTGTCTGAGAAAAACTATTTCTTTTTCATTTATGAAGCTTATTCTGGCAATATATAAAATTTGTGGTTGGCAGTTTTTTCTTTAAGCACTTTGAAAATAGGATCCAATCTTTTTTGATTTATAAGGTTTCTGCTGGAAAGTTGCTCTTGTTCTGACAGAATTTCCTTTATAGGTGTCTAGATGCTTTTCTCATGCTGATTTTAGAAATTTTTTCCTTTGTATTGACTTTAGATAGTCCAATGAGTATATGTAGTTTGGAAATCCATCTTGCTGTGTATCTTCTGGTGTTTGTTGGTCCTCTTGTATCTAGATATCTAAATATATTGCTAGCCTAGGGAATTTTTCATCAATTACTTCCTTAAATAGGTTTTCTAAACTTTTTGCTTTTTCTTATCTCTTGTGAATACCAATGATATGTAAGTTCAGTCACTTTATGTCAGAGGTATCGAATCTTTTGGCTTCCCTGTGTCACACTGGAAGAAGAATAATTGTCAGGGTCTATACATAAAATACATTAACAATAACAATAGCTGATGAGCTTTAAAAAATTGGAAAAAATCTCATAATGTTTTCAGAAAGTTTACGAATTTTTGTTGGGCCACATTCAAAGCTGTTCTGGGCTGCATGCAGCCCATGGGCCACAGGTTAGAAAAGCTTGCTTTATGTAGTCCTGTACTTCTCAAAGGCTTTCTTCATTTGTTTTTCTTCTTTTTTACTTTTGTCTGACTGGATTAATTCAAAAAACTTGTCTTCATGTTCCAAAATGCTCTTTTCTTTTTGGTCTCATCTATTGTTGAAACTGTCAATTGTATTTTGTAATCCTTTCAATGAACTTTTCATTTCCAGAATTTCTGTGAGTTTGTTTTTAAGATATCTGTCTCCTTGGTAAATTTCTCATTTATATCCTGAATTGATATTCTAATTTATTTGTATTGGTTTTCAGATTTCTCTTGCAACTCATTGATCTTCTTTAAAAATCAATATTTTGAACTCTTTACCTGGAATATTGAATATTTCTTTTTAGTTAGGACACATTGCTAGAGAATTACTGTGTTTCTTTATGTGTATCATTACACATCACTTTTTCATATTCCTGTGTTATTACACTAATTTATTTGCGTTTGGAGAAACAGTCACTTCTTATTTTTGAATTTATTTTCTTGGGGGCAGAACTTTTATTTTTTTCTTGAGAATGTGATTATAATATATATTGAGTAGAGCCATTTGGCTTTGCCTCTAGGTGTGTTCAGTGGCAAAGAATTTGTAGAATTTCCTTGGTTATAAATAGCCTTAGGGTAGTGGCTTTCTCAAATGCCGGTTGTAGTAGTGGTGTACCAGGTGGCTGAGCAGACTCATGTCCTCCTGAGAAGCTGAGGTATCATGGAAGATGGTGGTAGCAAAAGTTATGTGAAACTTACCTTGTTTCCAAATCCTATGCAATTCTGCCAGTAAATTTTGTATTGGATTGTGTAGGCGGAACTTCAGGCCAATAGTTCATGCTTGCAGGTAAGATCTGTCAGTGGTGACAGCAATAGGGTTTATACTTGATCTTTTTCAACCAGGAAAAGTAATCCATTGTCTCAGGCAATTAGGTAGGCCAGGGAACGCTTGGTGATCTAGGTCCTGT
>NW_012123487.1:7366920-7374332 GCF_000951035.1 Colobus angolensis palliatus
AGTCAGACACCACCACACAGGCTGCCCACTTACCTTCTCTTCCCCAATATCTAAAGTTTTTATTCACTTTATGTTGAATTCCTGTGTGCCTTCTTGGATAAAGTTTCACATTGTGAATTCTACACACTATGTTGCTTCTTCCAAGTGGGTGAGGTACTCTAGAAAACCCTCTAATCTGTCATATTCTATATTAGCTTTTGATGATGTGTTTAACTACATAAGAGGCCAAGGCTAGATTCTCTATTTAGCACTATTTCCCTCAGTATCACAATTAGAAAATACAATGTACTAATTTTTAGATTAATTATATATATATCAAAGAAAATTAAATCTACACTGAATATTTTACTGATAGCCACTGATAGCCACTTTCCAGAAATGCAAGCTTTCCTAAACAGTCATTATGAAGCAGACAAGATGCTCAGTTTTGACAACCAGACTTGAGATATGATGGAAAATATCCTTATAATTTAATATATCAACTATTTCTGGAGAATAGAAACGTGGTCCTTGCTGTTTTTGCTTTCAGGATGAGAATATGTAGATAAAGATCATTTTCTCTGATTTTTCTGTTCAGCTTAAAATTTAACTTTCACATCCCGCTACAGACAGAATATGATAATTTACTCTGCATGTAAACTTGACTTTCTTTATTGAGATGTGTTATGTATAGAATGAGTGAACCAGAAAATTAGAAGTCAGTCAAAACAATCCAAGTTATCATTTTAAAATTTACAGGCAAGGTATATCAAATTAGAAACCAGTCAAAAAAATCCAAGTTACTAATTTTAAATTTATAGGCAAAATATATCAAATTATCTTCTAAATGTGATTAAAAAAAAAAAACTAAGACTACAGCTTACTCATATCACTGTGCATCTCTCCAGTAAGAAAGATGCTAAATGTTTTGGGTATACTAATGCAAATTATCTAAAATAAATAGTATGTTTTGAAGAAAGTTAAAGCTAGCTTTACATTAAGGATGAGCAACTTGAGTGTGATATAATTTAAAAGTAAAAGCCTATGTATTTTACATATTATTTGATATTCACAGTTTTTCCTTGTACAAGTGCCAGACAATGCTGTGAGCTTTTAATGTATTATTATCATTATTTTTACTTTGAATGGAATGTCCATTAATGTAAACCGTATTTATTTTTATACTTTAATTTTCACTAGTTTTGTTTTTAGGCAAAAGGCAAAATAAACCTATAATCTTAAAAGGAAAAGAAAACAATTATTGGAAATTTAATATTTAACTCCATTCACATAAGAAAAAAACTTTGATTATTTATTCAAGGAGCAAAATATCAAAGAATGGATCCTATAAAGTATAGCCCTGTGTGTGTGAGTGTGTATGTGTGTGTTTGTGTATGTATACATATATTTAATCTTTTGAAAAAGTTCATCCTTTTAAATATAAACACACACACACACACACCAGATTTATATTTTTAAAGAATAGTTCACCCTTTTAAGAACACTTAATGAAGTTTTAAAGAGATGATGGCAGTATAGGAGAAGAGAAGGTTATAGTATTTAACTTCTAGCCAGAGAAGCAAAAATAAGAATTAAAACATCATCATTATAAAAACTAGTCAGCAGTGATAATACACAATACAAATATCAAGAATATTTTTGGTCTGTGTAGGTTACAGATTTTCTAAAATCTACTAGGTTTGGTGAAAAAGGAACCATTTATTAGCCACAGGAAAAAAATCATTAGATTGCAAGCTCACACCAAATATGCAATAATAAATTCCAGGTAAATTAGAGATATAAAATATAAAACTATAAAAGTACTAGAAGAAAAGTTGGGTGATCATTTCAATAATCTCAAATGAGAAAAATTTTTTTATAAAATACAAAAAAATCCAAAAAGTAAGAAGAATGATAAATTTGACTAAATAAAAAGTTTCTATGGTTAACATCATCATAAATAAATTTAAAATAATAATACTATACTGCCAAAAATGTTTGCAATGTACAAGAAAGACAAGAATTAGTGTCCTTCTTCAATAAAGATCATTTATAGGCTGAAAGATCACATATAGGCTGAAAATAAGTAGAAAATATTATGCAGACATTTCATAAAATGAAAACTGCCAGTGGCCAATATATTAAAATATATTTAAATGTTTAATTAATAATTGAAGAAATACTAGTTAAAATAATAATAGCAAATATTTTTCACCTATCCTATTGGCAGATATGATAACACATATTGGTAAGAATACGGAATGAGAAAATGCTTCCTGGCACTACAACATGATCCAGGCTCAACCTGTATGTTTCCTGGCCCAAGCTCAGTATCAGCAATTACTCCACGGAGCCCTGTTTTCTATTATTGGAGCGTGAATGCCACCACTTTTAACACAGTAAAATGCCATGTCAGCATGTGAAATAAAATTTTTAATTGTTAAAAGGCATGATTTAGTATACTGAAAAATCTTATAAAATGTTGATAGAATATTCATATAATGCTGATAGTATAGTAGAAATGGAAATACACAACTTTTCCTGCAATAATTTACACAACTTTTTTTTTTTTTTTTTGAGATGGAGTCTTGCTGTGTCGCCCAGGCTGGAGTGCAGTGACGTGATCTCGGCTAACTGCAACCTCTACCTCCCTGGTTCAATGAATTCCCCTGCCTCAGCCTCCTGAGTAGCTGGGATTACAGGCACACACCACCACACCTGGTTAATCTTTTTGTATTTTTAGTAGAGACAGGGTTTCACCATGTTGGCTAGACTGGTCTTGAACTCCTGACCTCAGGCAATCCGCTCGCCTCGGCCTCCCAAAGTGCTGGGATTACAGGCATGAGCCGCCACACCCAGCCTACGCAACATTTATATGCACAAATGTAGTATTGCCATACATTCTTTCTTTTTTTTTGAGATGGAGTCTTGCTCTGTGCCCAGGTTGGAGTGCAGTGGTGCGATTTCGGCTCACTGCAAGCTCTGCCTCATGGGTTCATGACATTTTCCTGTCTCAGCCTCCTGAGTAGCTGGGACTACAGGTGCCCATCACCACACCTGGCTAATTTTTTTGTATTTTTAGTAGAGACGAGGTTTCACCATGTTAGTCAAGATAGTCTCAATCTCCTGACCTCGTGATCTGCCCACCTCAGCCTCCTAAAGTGCTGGGATTACAGACATGAGCCATTGCGCCCAGCTATATTGCCACACATTCTTATATACTCTTATCTTGAGTATATCCCTTATTCCTGACAAAAACACTAGACACACTCTTGACAGTGAATACAACAAATCTTGCTTCTTTTCAAAGGCTCTCCAAACTATAAGGTCTCCCCAAAGGCCATGGCAAAGAAATGAATATAACTCAGTGGCTGGATTCCCAGCTCAGTAGAGGTTTTGTTCCTAAGCCCAGAGCCTAGGAGAACATTACGACTCCTGAAAAAGATCCCTAAAATTCTATATTCTCAAAGCTCAAATTGTAAAAGGTATCTTTAAAAAAAATGTAAGGACTATAGCATCTCTAGCATGGGTTCCCAGCAGTATGAAACGGAACAACATAATGGTGCATACATGTACTATTTATTTTTATGTCATTAGAGTCATTCAGGTAACAGAAAATTAACATGTTCAAAGTTAAATATGGGTTATTAAATTATTAAGAAGTTCACTTTAAAATAAGCTCTGATATCTTTAAAAAAAAGATAACTCCAGTAAATTAGCTATAAAAAGATCTCATTTTTACTAATTGAGAGTGTTTTAATAATATATCTTAATATGACTCTGCTAATAAAAGAACAATGTGACCATCTTTTCATATTAATTCATAAAGTCAGGTTTAAAAAATAAATGTGATAAAATATACATTCAAATCATAGGGTCTATAATGGGTAAAAAGACATATTCTCGCACATAAATTATTTCATTTTGTAAAGTCATTTAATCTTCTTCTAATCCTTCTAATAACAATTATTTTGACTAAACTACATTATGAAGGAACTGAAGCATCTTTGAAAATTTCCCTCCTCATATATCTGCCTAACCTGTGATTCCTTCTCACAACTTCCTTTCTCATGCTGACCCTCTGAGGATCAAAGTGCCCCCTATAACATCCTTATACTTATTTCCCCCTGAAAGAATCTCTTCCTCCATCTTCCTTTCTCTCTGTATCTCTAGAATAAGTATATGAGAAAATTAAGTTTGTCATGGAAAGTTCTCTTTGAGTTCCTGCATCATATCATAAAGTTCAGTAACCTGTACAGCCAACTATGAATGTAGGAAATATACTCTGCTGAAATGCTTTGTAAAAATAAGATATCTCTGATAACACTAGTTTTCACCCAGGATCCTCATTACAACAAAAATCAGTAAATAAAGGGAGACTATCTACTGAAGAAGAGAAAAAAGGCTTTTGAGGGTGAGTCTTAAATTTGAGCTTAGTTTAGACACAGACTGACTGAATGACCTGGTGAAAATTAATAAAATTTCCTGGGCTTTAGTATTCTTACCTAAAAAATGAGAATAACATCTCTTATTTCAGCATTGTTGAAAGAACCAAAATGAAATGACAAATACAAACTGTCTTTCGTTAAGAGTGTTAGTATTGTCATCATGATTAATAATAGCTAATAGTTGAAATAAAATTGTTTGAAACACTAAGATTCACAACAACCAAAGGCAGCAGATTTAATTTTTATCCACCTTTTATAAATGAAGACACTAAGGCACAGAGAATCTATGTAACTGAACAAGGCCATACAGGTAGTATGTGACCAACCTGGCATCTGAGTACAGGCACCATCCCTCTCTCCAGGGTCTAATTTTCTACACACTGCTATCCTCTATCATTATTTTAAGGTAACCTAATCCTATTTAAAAATATTTCTTAAATACATCTTTGTTTATATCTAATGTTAGGAGCTACACACAAAGAAAGTGAAGCAAGTTTCAGTCTAGGAATAGGAATTTCCTTCTTCATATTATATTCTACCCTTGAAGAAAAAATAGAAGTGAAGGGTAGATGAACATTCAGGTTTTAGATAGCAAGAATGTACTGGATCAAAATCTATCAAAAAATAAGAGATAATTTGGTCCTGGTTAACACAATCCAGAGAGAAGAATGATTCATCTCCCTAAATGAGATAAAAGTTTATATCAACAGTAGCCAAACCCTGCACCTCGGTCTGACTTGTGAGAAAATAAGTCAATAAAAGACAAGCTTCTAGTGTTTGAAGTAACAACCTAAGGAAGGAAGACTAGAGAAGACAGCCTTGCTGTAATGGAAATCCCTGCTAGGGCAGGGATGAGAAGTACTTAGAAGTCTAAGCTGTCATCACAGACTGAGGACGCTGTTAGTTGAG
The DNA here is from genome assembly GCF_000951035.1 of Colobus angolensis palliatus. Taxonomy (NCBI): domain Eukaryota; kingdom Metazoa; phylum Chordata; class Mammalia; order Primates; family Cercopithecidae; genus Colobus; species Colobus angolensis. The sequence continues at coordinate 7,372,257 of NW_012123487.1, forward strand.
TTATATCCGTATCTTGAGGCCAAGGCTTGGATGTCAAATGCTAGTTCTCAGGTTACACCAAGATGGGAAAAATGGTAGCCACAGGGCTAATCCTTCATCTAGAGGAACTATTAATTCCATGTCAGCAAAGGAGTAAATTACACAGCCCACAAGAATCATCCATCTTGGGTTAGATATTAGAATTGCATTCTTGTGTGTACAGAGGATGGGAGGGAGGGAAAGTAAGGAGAAGGAACTCTGTGATACTGTCACAGGATCCTTAGGGTGTCAGTTTTCCAGTCAGAAACCTCTGTGGTTGGTGGCACCTTTGCCCGAGTTTTGCTCGGGCCTGCTGGGCTCATTCTGCCCAATCGGCCTGGTAGGTTATGCTCGGCTTTTGCTACAGCCCAGATCCCACACTGGCCAAAGGCAAGCCAGGAGCAGAGAGGTGAGGGGTATGTGAGCAAGTGAGCACAAAGTCTGACCACTGTGCACAGCCAGGCATGCCAGCTACTGCAGTGGGACAGGCAGCTCCAGGCACTGGCACAGGCGATGGCTCTGTGCAAGCCTGGAGCTGGATTAGATGCACTCCAAGCAGCTTCTGCTTTGGGCACCCGAATCTGGACGAGGAGAATGCAGTGGCGTCTGGATGCTTGGAGACATCAGAAACCACACAGCCCCAAAGAGGGTGTCACAGCCCTGGCTCGTGGAGCTCCTAGGTCTGGGCTCCCTAAAGGGCCACACCTCTTCTCTCCTTCTCGTCGTCTGCAAGGGCAAGCAGGTGGTCATTTCAGCCCTCTTTGGGTTACAGCTCCTTTAGTCCCCCACCAGTTAGTGGGTCCCGAGTTCATTCCACATCCAGAAAGAATGAGGTACGTGAAGAACTGGCAGGTGGATGAGCAAGGCAGAGAGGAACTTTACTGGGTGACAGAACAGAGAACAGCTCTCAGGAGACCCAAAGTGGGTAGCTCCTTTCTGCAGGCAGGTCAGCCCAATGAGTTTCCAGCCCTTCACAGAGAGGAGACCCAGAGTGGGTAACTCCTTTCTGTGGGCAGGTCATCCTGATGAGCGTCCAGCTCTCAGCAAAGAGTTGTTCTGGAGTGGATAGCTCCTGTCTGCAGGCAGGTTGTCCGGATGAGTTGGAGACCCAAATTGGGTAGCTTCTTCCCATAGCTGATAGTCTCAATGTCTGTGTGAGTCTGGCTGGGTCCATCTGGGGGTTTTTGTGGGCTCAGAAGTGGGGAAGTACATGCTGATTGGTCCTTGGGTGGCCATAGGTGGGCCCAGAAAAAGCACCATAAGTGCTCACTCCCAGCTGCAGACTCCACTTGGAATTGGAAGCCTGGCCCCAAGGCTTTAGGTCATGCCTGGCTTGAAGGTGGGGCTTCACCAGGGACCCATATTTTTCTGCCCAGGAGCCTGTCTGCCTCCTGCCACCATCTACATGCCATTCACGGCACTCAGGCTGTTCGTGCCAAGGGGCACCTGCAGACCTGAGCTGAGCCAGCCTCAGTACGCCTTTGGCCTCTCTCCCATGTTTCTTGGTGCCCAATGTCTGGAGGGGGCCAAGATGGCAGGGGACTGGTGAGTTGACATCACCCCAAGCACATGCACACCTGGCTGGGTTGCAACAGCACTGGGGCTCAGCTACAACTTTGCTTTGTCCCAGAGCGGGTGCCAGAAGCAGGGAGAGGCCAGACAGTGGGAACAGGCACTTCCAAGCCTGTGGGGGCAGGGTGGCTTCCTGGGACTCCAAGAGTACATGGATGCCCAGGTCCAGAGCGGCAGCTGGATGGCTGCAGCTGTGCCCGGAGCATGAGGCTCCTGCTCCACCACTTGGTAGGGGGCGAGGCTCCCATCTGTTTCCGGCCCGCTGGCTCTGGGAGGATGCAGCCCTGGCTGTGACTCTCCTGTAGCCCTGGTCACACCTCCCCTGCTGCAGCCATTGTCGTCTTCACAGCAGCCGCTTCAGATGGGCCACTGCTGCCATCAGTATAATTTCTGTTTTTCCCATCCACATACCAAAAAAGCAGACTAGTGACTCTGCATGTGTACATGTGAACACGCATGATGCGTATTGCTTCCTTTTTCTAGAAT
>NW_012123487.1:7375227-7377444 GCF_000951035.1 Colobus angolensis palliatus
CTGTCATATGTTCATCTACTTGAGGAAAAGGGAGATAACTACATATAACTGGTTCCCATAATGCATCTTTTTGAATGTGAAAGTCCCACTGCAGGAGCTGAAGTGAGATACATCCTCAGCACTACTTGTTCATACTGATCTCTTACATTATTAAACTCTCTTCATTATTTATTTTTAACATGTCCTTTTAAATCACACTTTTGGTTCAAAACCTATAATCTAATATACCAAACCACAATGTAGTCCATATATCAATAAGCAGCACACATGTAATGTGAATTCTTTTCAAAGAAAAAAAAAGTAGCACATGCTTTTAATCTAAAATTATTTTCAACAGAAAAACAATCTTAATTTTTTTAAAATGTGTTCTTTCTCAATGTTATTGGACATCATTATATCTTGAATGCCTGCCAACCATTCATGTCATATATATATTGCCTGGCATATGTGCCATATAAGTACTATAAATTTCAGCATATGATCAGAGTGGAAAGAGCAATGGCTAAAATATTTAATATAAAGAAAAATTAAAATGTATACAAATACAAAGAAAACACAAGGTACTGAGAAATGAGAGTTATTGAAAAATATTGACTGAGAATACAAGGGGGAACCATAGACTAGAATTTTCAGGAAGGAGTTATTGTTCAGAGACAACTCCCTTAATCTGCATATCCACACAGAAAATAGCACTAGGAAGAAACAGGTAAACTTCTCACAGCAGTGAGAAAAGGAGCTAAGAGTAGAGGAATCATTGATCTACACAAGACAGTTTATCCCTTTCATTGCCACTCCTCATCACTCTCTCTATTCCTACCATACTATTCCTGCAGCACAGCATCATTAGGAAACAGGCATTTAGACCTTGGAAGAAAATGGTTCCTTTCTAAAGAAATTGATCAAAACTGGGTAAGAGTAAGAAATAAATCAATCAGTAATTAGTATAGTCGATGGTGCCCCTAAGCAAAGCTCCTAGAATTCTGGTTTTTAAAAGACCCAGAGTAATGATCAGCTACCTATCCACTCATCTATGCAAAGCTTTCCAGAGGACATACCCATGTAATCTATGTAGGGATTCAACTCAGATTTCACATTGAGCCATTCATAAAAGCAAACATAAAATCAATAACCAGAAGCCTTTTACAGTAATCCTGAAGCATTATAGGAGACAATAAAACACATTTTAAAAAATAAAAAGCAAGATTCCACATAAAAGAGTAGTGCCAGGATCAAAAGACAATACAAAATAAATCTAATTATTACTCTTGAAGAATATACTGCATTCATCAAGATCCATTAAAGAAAAATAGGAAGTCATGAAAAAATTAGAGAATAACAAACAGCTCTTTGAATCAAACATATTCTCAAACCAAAATTTGTATAAAGGAGAACGTAAAATACGATAGAAGAGATAAGTGAAACCTCTTCTTGGAAATCCTCCAGACCATGCCCTGGAAATCTCCTAGAATGCTCTAGGAACATCCTTTAGGAGCTCCAGATCTGGTAACAAAGAAGGATGCTCTTGTTACAGTAATGTGTGTATGTTTGTGGATAGAAGTGCACATGTGTGCATATATATGTATGTGTGTGTGTGCTGATGGATATAAATATTCATATATATCTATAAATAACATGTATGCATATGTGTGTATACATGTTTAATAGTATATATGCTGTAGGCTGGGCACGTGACTCATGCCTGTAATCCCAACACTTTGGGAGACTGAGGCAGGTGGACCACCTAAGGTCAGGAGTTCAAGACCAGCCTGACCAATATGGTGAAACATCCATCTACTAAAAATACAAAATTAGCCGGGTGTGGTGGAGCATGCCTGTAATTGCAGCTACTTGGAAGGCTGAGGCAGGAGAATTGCTTGAACTTGGGAAGTGGATGTTGCAGTGAGTCGAGATCGTGCCATTGCACTCTAACCTGGGCAACAAGAACAAAACTGTCTCAAAAACAAAAAAAAAATTGAAATGCAATAAATTTCTAAATTTGATCTTTGTTTATAAAAAGAGGAAAAATAGGAGGAAAACATTTTTGATTGAAATGGTTACATATATACTTACTCATATAAAATTATATTTTTTATAGATAAGTAAAAAGGTAAGTTTCTACATTATGCATAATTACCATGTCAGAATGTAGGATTATAGATTTTTAGTTTCTTCGTTATGCCTTAATATACTTTCTGAATGCTTTGCCATGTGAATATA
>NW_012123487.1:7378254-7384357 GCF_000951035.1 Colobus angolensis palliatus
CTGGACCCAACTGACCATCTCATATAAGAATACAAAATGCCCCTCTTTAGCCCCCACCCCAGGCTAACTAGGAGAGACCTACAACTGCCAGAGCCCAATGGCTGGTCTCCTCCATCAGTGAAATGCCTTGTTCATTTATTTCAGTAAATCATATAAATATTTTACCCAAGTGCTGTGGTATAAAAACAACAACAAAAAAGTCAAGTAATGCTGCCTAAAACCAAGTGTTGTATAGCATGCTGTATTCACAACACCAAGAGTAGGACCACATTCCCTGAAATAGTGTTTACACATCAAGCTGTTCTAATTTTCCAGTAACCAATACAGTCTATGACCTACTTTTGGCTCCTAAAAGTAGGTTTATTACTGCTGGGACCCTACCCCAAGTCTCATCATACAAAGATCTGGTCCCTGATACATTCTGAGTACCTGTGTAAACAGCAGCCTATAGCTCACAGACAACGCATATGTGTGTAGTAGAGTTGGTTGCATTTAAAGCCTCTGTATCGACCATAGGCTAGCATTTTGGAAGTATGATCTATTCAGACTCCTGAGAGAATGTAGTCTTTCCCAACTCCCATTTAGCCAAGAGCTTTTGGCATTGATTCTTTCTTACAGCCTCGGGCCAGCAAACTCACTGTATGTGACATCCTGCTCATCAGTTATCACTCACAATGTGTGTCCCTTCTAGCCTTCTATGGATTCCCATCACCTCATCTTCACATTCTTCCATGTTTGTGTTCAATCTTTCTCAATACATGTTTATATTATCCTTTTTTTATGATGAATCAACTCCTCTATGTCCTCAACATCTTCACAAAGCACTACATGCAGCTTCCTGCCTTAATTGCAACCAAGGTCCCTCCCCTTAGACCCTACTCCCTTGCAGCAACCTGGGGCTTTTCATTTTCCCAAGTTTCTCCTAAACCCCAGTGTCCTGTGTACGATAGTTAACCAAGCAGCGGTAATCAGATGTCCCAAAGACACCCAAATTTCCTCACGTCATAAACCAATTAATAATATCTTCTCCTCCAAAACCTTACCCTCATCTTTTCTTCCATTCCAATGAATGAGAACAGTATCAATCCAGCCAAAAACATCTGGAGATTACTGTTTCTCATACACACACTACAAAAGTAATCAACCATGAAGATTTACCTCATAAGTACCAAATCTGTCTCTTCTTCTCCATTCCTACACTGCTACTTTCTTAGCCAACCTGTGCCCATCTCTCACCCAGATAGATTGCCACATTTATTCCCAACTTGGCATCATTGAGTCCAGTTTTGTTCCACTTCAATTCTTTTCTCGTGTGCTGAAAAATGATCTTTCCAGGCACAAAGTTTCTAAGCCTCTTCAGAGGGTTGGAATCTGAGGAAGTATCTTAAGATAATGCCCTAAATTCCTAAGCATGGCTTCAAAGGAACTCCATGGCCTGGTCCAGGTCACCTGTCAACACTGCATGCTCCTTGCATGCTTCCCTGGCCACTCTGAAAGGCTTGGGGCTGACCTCTAGGTCTTTGCATGTGCTGGCAGAGCCTCTCCTTGTTCTCTTACCTAGCTTGCTCCTGCCTCCCCCATTAAGCTTTAGCTTGGCTGCCTGATATGGTTTGGCTCTGTGTTGCCACTCAAATCTCATCTTGAATTGTACTCCCATAATTCCCACATGTTGTGGGAGGGATCTGGTGGGAGACAATTGAATCATGGGGGCAGTTTTCCCCATAGTGTTCTCCTGGTAGTGAATAAGTCTCATGAGATGGGATGGTTTTATCATGGGTTTCCACTTTCGCATCTTCCTCATTCTCTCTTTGCCTGCTGCCATCCATGTAAGATGGGACTTGCTCCTCCTTGCCTTCCACCATGATTGTGAGGCTTCCCCAGCTACGTAGAACTGCAAGTCCAATTAAACCTCTTTCTTTGGCAAATTGCCCTGTCTGGGGTATGTCTTTATTAGCAGCATGAAAACAGACTAATACAGTGCACTTTATACAGGAAGCCTTTAGTGACCCCCTAAATCTACATGAATCACTGTGTTTCCCTGTGTTCCTTTAATACACTACACTTCCCGCATCAGATAAGTTTTTATAATTGCTTTATAAGTATTTCTCCCTCAACTATTATATTCCAAGGCTTATCATCTATGGCAGTGATGAGCAGGAACTATGTTTGCTTTATTCAATGCTCTGCCAACGTAAACCAGCATACAGTATTACTTCAAAAAATATTTAGTATCAGAAAACATAAATAACCGCCTGTTACATTTAAAGTTGCATTAAAACACTGATAGGAAAGATAGTCCAAAACTATCTTGGGGACATTAAATAAATGCCAATTTTCTTAGTTAATATGCTAATTTATAATTTGATTTTCTATCTCAAGAGTAGATGCTACCTGAATATTAAATGTGGTGATTATTTAACTAACAAATATATGATCTGGGTTAAGAGATAATTCATTAATTTATCTTTTTATAAAATTTTTAACCATGAAAAAAAGTAACCTTTTTAAAATAAAAGAGGAAAAGACACAGATCAAAAATGTTTTGTTTTACAAAGACACAGAGTCCCAAGAAATGAGATAAAATTTCAAAGCTATAAACACTCCTTAGTAGTCAGAAACTGATACCAAATTATTTTTCAAGTGTCCTTTTTACTACATCACAAAGAACAGATAGCACATTCTACCAAGAATGGAGCAATGACATCAGTTACTTATATACATATATAGTCCATTAAGAATGGACAAGTTAGAACTCTAAGTCCTCATTTATCATTTATACGACTCTAGGTCAAATAGTTTATCAATGGTTATTACTTATTTTCCATTAAATTTAAGTCAGACTATTTTGGCTTCCTATTGAAGGCATAGTGCTTAAAGTTTTGCATTAGCAGTATGTCACAACAATGGGAATTTATCACTTTTGTGATATAAAATCACTTATGTGTTATATTAATCATGTGATAGTGCAGCCCTAGAGGGAAAAACAGTCCTTCAACACTGTATTTTTATATTCATTTTTCTGTTGGAAAATGAGAACTTGAAAACTCAGAAGCCATAATCTAAAATAAGAATACACAAATTGAAACCTAGATTCAAGTTATAAATTAAACTAAAATTTAAAATTTTCAGTTTTTTTAATAAAGAACTGAGATTTATCAATATCCTACGGTAAAAAGTGTCAAATTACTTAAGCAAATAATCTTAAAATAATAAAGAAATTTTCAGATAACATACTTAAGTAAACTGAATTTTTAAGAAACTTAAAATTGTTTCCAAGTAATTAATGCTAAAAGAAAACTCCTAGATCCATTAGCTCAGACTCACTGTAGGAGGAGCTACACAAGGAACTGAATAGCGGGAGGTGTAGTTCATTAAGGGGTCTATATTTGGAGTCTACCTACTGCACATATTTTTGCATTTAGTGTTTCCTAATCTCTACATTGGAAAAGAGTGGTTAAAATGAATTATTAAACATAAAAATCCTGTGGTTCTTTAAAGAAACATAAATGAAATGGGAAAGCACAATTAGCTATTCTTTTATATTTTCAGGTACAAAGTTAAACATCAAGATTATCTGAGGAAATAATGATACTTGGATAAAAACAGACTAGGGCTATTCTATTTTTACCAGACCCAGGGCTTCTGATCAATCTGTCATAACTTTGTTTGCACTGTGAAATATCCCAGAAAACTAACAATATGATTATGGCATGTACCAAACACTATTAGATTGAAAAGAAGTTAAATTGTGGGTTTGTGCTGTCATGGTCAGATGTAATGATGATGTAGTCAGGTCCATAATTCCAAGGGATGAGATATGGAGTATCACATATTTCCATTTTTGTTAATTTACCCTGCCATCTTTTTAGCTCACTACCAACTTAACAATTCTTTGTTAATTCACCAAATCTATCAGAAACCTTAATTATGCACTAGTTTGTGCTACAAGTGCTTGGCTTGATAGTTAATCTTTTAAAAACGTATTTAGAACATGAATATAAAGAATATTTGAATAATATATGTAGTCCTCTCAATAGTTATAAGAAAGTTTTAAATTTCATATGAGTTTTAAATTGGAAACATATGTGAAGTATAACCTATACAACGTCTAGCACATTGTGGGATGCTACAATTGTAATTAATTTGTAGATATACACACACATAGACATATATGCATATGTATAAAAATATGACCTTTGTAGGAAGAAAAACTATTACTGGATTTTGTTATCCTCAGAGGAATATTTCAGCAACCTGATACTTCAAAAAATAATAAATAATACTTAATCTTATGGATACTATTAGTAATGAATGAACACTTAGGATTAGTTTACGACACACATGAACGCCTATGAAATAGCATAGCATTTTCTCTAGAAAACATGTTCAGAAAATGCAGCAAGAATGGTAATGCAATTATCCTATTCATTTATGCTTCAGCAAAACCATTTATAGTCTCATTTATAGTATCATTTATAGTACCAACTATAAAACACCATTTACAGTATCAACATACTAATTAACAGCATTACCCAATATAACTCAAGACTACCTGATATTATAGATTTAAAGATCCTCACATTACACATAGTATCTAGATTCAGTACTACAAATCTAATATTGCAGGTTTAAAAATTATCAATTAAATAATAACGTTTTAAATTAATTTTCTAACCCATTTTGGATGAGACAATTCATATTTTTAATTTTCATTTTTTAATCTTTCCTTTATGACACTACTATTTGCTTCCACTGCTAGGATCTATCTCTTATCATTACATTCTCCTCTTACTCTTCTATATTTTATACCATGCTAGTTTCATTTATTTTCATCATCGCCCCTGTGACATAGCATCAGTCCTAGAACTAAGCCTTTAGCCCTTCTCCAAAAGTGGGAAAGTCTGGAGGGTAGGAAACTAGTGAGAAGTGAAAAGCCAAACAAAACAAAACAAAAAAACAAATAAACAAAACACTGAGAGTGGCACAAGATGTCACTTTAATTAACTTAGAGAAATTAATATGGGAAGTATGATAGGATTTATTGAGGACAAACAGATAATAAAACTTTGATTCATAAAAGTCAAATGAGGTGCTCTTTAGAGTAATAATGCCTAGGTCTCTTTCTTTTTTTAAAAAAATTTTCATTTTAATTCTCAGCAAGGCAAGTTACTTCTATATAGAAGGGTGCACCATTACAGACAGAACAATGGTGAGCACACATTTGGACAAGGGAGCGGAAGGGGTTCTTATCCCTGACACATGTGGCCCCTGCTGCTGTGTTGTTCCCTTATTGGCTAGGGTTAGACCGCACAGGCTGAACTAATTCCAATTGGCTAATTTAAAGAGAATGACAGGGTGAGTGCTTTGGCCAGAGTCAGGGCAGAGCAGGTAGCAGGTAATTGGAATGAGTTAGGGTGGAGCAGGTGATCAGAATGAGTTAGGGTGGAGTAGGTGATCCGAAAGAGTTAGGGTGGAGTAGGTGATCAGAATGAGTCAGGGTAGAGTAGGTAAATGAAAAAGGTTGCTTTACGAGGAAGTTTAAAAGTAGAAGACAAAGAATTGAACATACCAACACATCAATTCTTCGAAAAGAAATTTAGAACTTATCTAACAATCCCTCCCCTTGTATTTCTTTACAGCTTTCTTTTCAAACTTTTTTTTTAACATGTCTTGGCTTAGCTGTTTTGTTTGATTTTTCAAAAGAAGAAGTTTCTCTGGATAAGGAGGTGGAGGATAGTTAAGGGAGGTTTTAGTAAGTGCCATTTTTATGAGCCTCTGCATCTACTTACAGATGTATGGTATGACACAGCACTTGACAAGAATAAGTACACATATTACAGATGCAAGGGAAATAAGAATTGAGGCTATTATTCCTTTCCACTTACCAAACTACTTTTTTGGCCATCCTGTAAAGGGGTCACTCACGCCTGAGTTGTTGGCTAACTCATTGGATAGAGCAGTCAGACCTTGCAATGCCTTTGTTATACTTCTATTAGGGATGGTGTTGCTTGGGATGAAGGTACAACACTGAGTTTTAATCATGACACAAACTCCTCCTCTTTCTGCTAATATCATGTCTAAGGCTATTCTATTTTCCTAAGCC
>NW_012123487.1:7384407-7533926 GCF_000951035.1 Colobus angolensis palliatus
AGCCCCTAATTGCTCAGTTATTCCTTTAACAGCATCTTTAGTGTAGTTAATAAATCGCTGTCGGTTGTAGATGTAGTTTATCCAATCTACATTTTTATTAATTGTCGCCCACCAAAATATTGACTCAAATTCTGCAGCTATTTGATTTTAGACTTTAAATTGATCTGGTATTCCCCGTGGGACTCCAATTGCATTTAAATAGACGTGAGAGTCAAAAGACCCATAAGGGGCTTCTCGCGCTTTACGACGTCTTATTTTTCTGTCCTCTGGTTGATGAAATGCCAGGGTGAAAGGGATAGCCAATTGGACTAAGGCCCAAATGCCACTCCAGTTATTTGGCAGTGTCCGGTAAAGGTTCACCACACCACCACCACACACCCGCTCCGGGATGAACAAGGGCTGACTGATTAATAAGCTCTTGAAGATTTTTAAGCTCACTACATCCCTTCAGATTTCTAAGGAACGCTAAGATTCCTCCCTACCATGAGAAACGCAAGGTTAACTTAGTGTTAGGAGATGGAAGCTGGATAGCCCCCGGGGGCTAACTCACAGAGTGCCAGACTTCAGGATATAGCAGAGAGAGAGCTTGGCACAACTTATTACTCCAGGGTGTAGAATCCTGGAAAAGAGCTACCATGCAGCCCATGCCTGGTCGACTGGAGGACCACCTTAGTGGAAAGGGGACAATCTGGGCCTCTGGCCTGCCATGCGCACAAGCATAACAATTGCTTCTGTTTAACGTACAAACAGAATATTTGATCCATTCCAACCAGGCATTTGCATATTGGTTTCCTGTCCTAATTGCCAAAGTTTGTTTTAAGTCTTTAATTTCTATGATTCTCTAGTAAAATGAATGTATGATTTTAGGAAATTATAAAAACTGGTTGGGGCAGTCCATCTTTGCTCTTTAGTGGTCCACAGAACGCTGGACCAACTATGGCATGAAAGCTCTACATCAAGGGGCAAGACTCCTGGTTGACATTGGGGTCTTTATCGAAATCTCCTCGGATTAAATGGTCCCAATTTACTAATGCCCAGTCTGAGGAGAGTCAGAAAGGACAGAGGTACTTTTCTGAAGTAGAGAGCTTCTTTCTTTGACTTGGTAAGTTCCTATAGTGTGTAATAAGGCAAGCATTAAATGCAATAGTTTGAGGCAAAATTGACTTGGTTATGTAAATAACTAGACAGTCAGCAATAGAGTGAGGAAAGAATAAAGAGTAATAGAATAGATGAAAAAGAGTTAAATTTTTCTTAGCTTTAGTTTCGTGGGGTTTTGCCCTGGGACTATGGCCCACGACTCTGGAGGGGGTGGCACTTTCTTGACTCGCATGTGATGAGTCCATCCCCTTTTCGCTGTACAACAGCAGTCTTGTTGGTTAGCAGCACAAGGTAGGGTCCTTCCCAGGCTTGCTCAAGTTTTCTTTCTTTCCACCCTTTGATAAGAACATGATCTTCAGGCTGGTTCTGGTTTATTGGAAATTCTAGGGGTGATACCTGTGCTAAAAGACTTTTAGTTTTGAGGAAAAGGAAAGTGGAAGATAAACCAAGTATATAATTTCTAAGAAATTGACCTTTTGTTTTAAATGTGGGGACATCAGCAGAGGACTTTATAGTCCTTTGTGCCTTCTTACTGAGAAATTTCTTTTAGCACCTATTTTTATTAGTTTTTAGACCAAAGAAAGCCAAACACCATTTTATATTTGACAACGCTTCTTGTATGATTTTTATACCCGATAAGCTAAATTTCACCTTTATATTACTGTGTTATTAATGTTAAACTTAGTTTTAATAAAACTTTATAGATATATTTATTCAATATTTAATGTCTGACCATAAGGTAAGATTTTGTAGACTCTTTTTAACCTTTTATAATTTTTGTTGAGGAGCAGGTTAGTGCTTTAAGAAAAACCTGTTATGCTTTTATTTTAATGTCCAGTTCACAGAAAAACTGGATGATGCCTCTTTAACTTTAGCTAATATGTTTACACACAGAATTTTCTTTACAATTAACATTTAAAACTTGCTTAAACCTTTAAAACAAAATATATATTTTTTAAACTTTTAATGTAGGTAAAAATCCACATTCGTATGCCTCCTTACAATCTTTTTACCAAAAGTATATTTTACTTTTCTTACACACCTTGCACATAACCTGCTTCTAGAATAGTTTTACATTCAGAAGGCCTAATTACTTTTAAATTATACAACATTTCTTACATAAATTTCCTTTTATAAACTTTTTTTCTATGACTTTCACAGATAATTTTTCGACATGCCTCAACTTTCTGACTTTTCGCAAAGATCCCTTTTTTTAAGCAACCAGTTAATTTACTTTAGTACAATAATATACCATATAACATTCCTTTTTATATAAACTCCCCCTCTCCCCCGCCTTTTTTTTTCCTCTTGAAGACAACCATTCTTTCTCAAAGTGAATTTCCTTCATGTCTGTGGACTAGATTGTCTAAGGCCACAAGATTAAAAGTTAGGATAATACGTATTACACTGCTAAGTTTCAGCAAGCTACTTTTGTTGAAAACCTTCTAAGTTTGGGATTTCAATTATTCTCTGCTATTAGTAAGACCTTGTTTAGTCTAAATTAACTTAGAATGGGTAGAGATGGTTCCTTCCTGGTTCTATACTTTAAGACTTGGCTGAGTGCAAACAGCTCGCACGTTTGAGCAGACCAATTATTAGGTAACTTTCCTAACTCTGCTTCTACAAGAGTTTCCCTATCAATTACTGAATACCCATCATGTCTTTTTCCCTCAGTCACCGGGGAGGAATTATCTATGGTCCGGTCCTGAAGGGAGTTACTCCTAGGTCTGGTCGGACCTTTGTATGGTAATTAAGACTTAAATCCCCTGTTAGGAAACCCGCTGGGTTAAGGGAATTTTCAGTGGTTAATGTTAAATCATCTTTTTCTAACAGAATAGCCCCATACTTTAAGATTTTTGAGTTAGTAAACTACCTTTTTGCTTTTTTTGACTTAGGATAGCTCTGAACTGAACTGGTGAGGTGTGCTCAGAATGAGGTTTCCTCTAAAAGTCATTTTTCTACTTTCTTCTGTTAGCAAAGCAGTTGCCTCTACAGATTGAATGCATTTGGCCATCTGCAGATTACTAGGTTAAGGATTTTTGATAGGAAGGCTACAGGTTGTCAGTGGCGTCAGTGCTTTCCAGCTACGCCCTTGTTTACACTTACAACAAGGTGGTATTGGAGTGTTGTAGGGTCATGGGGAAGACCTTCAATTATCAATTATAGGTTTTAAATTTACCCTGGCTTTTAAAGGAATAGGGTACACTGTTTTTTGTTTTCGTTTTTTCTCTGCTTGTTCGTTTTTTTACTACTTCTATTTTTCTCTGTCTTTCTCCTGCCTCTCTCTCTCTCTGCCTCTCTCCTGTCTCTCTCTCCTCTGTCTCTCTCTTTCTCTCTCCCCTCTCTCTGTCCCTCTCTCTCCTCTCTGTCTCTCTCCCCCACTCTCTCTCTCTCCTCTGTGTCTCTCTCTCCTAGGGTAGGGACCTGTGGGAGTGGAGCTACTCTTTCTTCTCCAGAGAAGAAAGGAAAGTGGGTGGGGGGATTGTGTCAGGTTCGACGCGGAAGGCTCAACCACTCAACACTTAGAGATGTCTCGCCTTGCCTGTCCAGGAAGGCTCAAACCCTCAAACCAGGGGGTGTCTGGCCTTGCCTGTCCAGGAAGGCTCAACTCCTCAAACCAGGGGGTGTCTTGCCTTGTTTGCCTTGGAAGCCTCAACTCCTCAAACCAGGGGGTGTCTTGCCTGTTCTGGAAGGTTGACCTGTTTCTCCCTTTCCCCGCTGAAGGTCCTTTACACACTTCCCACTCGTGCTGTCCTCTCTGGCCGCTCTCCCAAGGTAGAACCGCAGAGAGGACCCACTCACTCCGTCCAGCAGTAGGACTTGTCACCATCCACACAACACCGCAAGCAGGGTTGTTTGTGATCATTCACGTACAAGCCCTCCAGAATTTGACCACCAAGGTACTTTAGCCACTCCCGTGGCTTCTCCTTCCTTGGTCTGTGCACAGAGTGGTCGCCGCAGTATGTGAGGATCCTTTAAGCTAGGTTGCTGGCCAGTTTCTTTTCCTTTTTTTTTTTTTTTAATCCACGTTGCTGAGAGCTTGGGTTATTCCTTGCACTGGGGTGGGTCTTGATTTCTCACCCCTGAGGCCACCATATACGACTGGGCGCGCCTCCTCACAAGAGAGAAGGAGAGACTGTCCTGGAGGGGAATGTAATCCCGGGTGAGACCCCAAATTATTATATATAAAGTTGCGGTGCCACAAAAGAAATAGCACTCAAATATAAAATTTTCTTTTTAATTCTCAGCAAGGCAAGTTGCTTCTATATAGAAGGGTGCAACTGTGGAGATGGAAAAATGGTAAGTAGACTGCTTACGTCTTATTTCTAAACTGAACATTTTTCTGTATAATATGGTGACATCCTTTATCCTAATAGAGGGAATTAAAAATGTTTATATTTGATTACTTAAAATACAATGCTTTGAATTATTTTGGTTCATAAAATTATTTTGTAAATCGCATAAAAATTATAACAACATATGGTTAAATAAAATAATGACATCACCTTGGCTCTCAATAAGTATATATACACAACTATTCCAAAGTTAGCAATTTAGAATCAAGTGAAATAATTTTTCTTTTTGATTATAAAATCCATTTGATCCGGCATGTGAAATCCTCAAAAGCAGGGCTTTTCCATCTTCCTTGGTATCTCCGATTCCTACCCACTGCCTCCCAAACTGCATGCAAATTTCTGATGAGTAAAGAAATGAATGAATAAAGCAACTGCACATAGTTAACAAGCCATTTCTTCTACTACAAAGTTCCACTATCGAATTCATGATACATCAAAAAAAAAAAAAAAATTCTGGAAAACAGAAAACTATTGAAAAGGATGAGAAAGTGACATTTACACTAATCCACCATTGCTTTTGCCACTATCAGCTTAACTGTCACTATCAGCTGAACCTAAGGCAACCTCACTAGTTTTGACTATAATTTTATTTTACTTTATGCCTCTTCTTATCCAAATGTAAAGCTCTTTTTAGGCATACTTCAACTTCCATAGCCTTTGTGCTAACCAGAGTAAAGAACTTTCAAAACCCTTATTTTGCTTTCTGTTATCCTCCCTAGAACGTATAAACTAATCAAGAGTTAGATTTATCCGTTGACTATAAAATACTTTAATTCTGAATAAAGAACTTAAATAAGAATGAAATCCTGTTATTAGCAGCAACAGGGATGGAACTGGAGGACATTACGTTAAGTGAAACAAACCAGGCACAAAAGGACAAATATTGTTTATTCTCACCCATATATTAGAGCTAAAAAAGTTGGCCTCATGGAGGTAATGAATAGAATGGTGGTTACCAGAGACTGGGAAAAGCAGCAGGGAAAGAAAAGGCAAAGAGGTTGGTTAATGGGTACAAAAATACAGTTATACAAGAAGGAATAAATTCTAGTGTTTAATAGCACCATAGGGCAACTATAGTTTGTGATAATTTATTGTATATTTCAAAATAACCAGAAAAGAATATTGGGAATGTTCCCAACAGAAAGGAATGATAAATGTTTGAGGTGATGGATATGTCATTTACCCAGATTTGATCATTACACATTGTATGTTTATATCAAAATATCACATGTACCCCATATACATGTGCAACTACTATGTATCCATGATAGTACAAAATTTAAAAAATTGTTATAATTTTCCTCCATAGATTAAATTAGGACAATCATTTACTTGTATTCTTCCAAAAAAAATAAAAAATAGAAATCTTAATAGCTAAAATTAACTGTAGGACTTTTAATTCCAGCAATATGTAAGACTACACACTTTGAAGGATTCTCCCACTACAAAAACAAGTGGCACTTAAGTGAAACTTAGGTTCATCTTGTTGCATTGTTACACTTGACAGTAGTGAAAAAGTAAAGCGTATGTATATGGTTACTGGCTCATATACAAATAAAGTAAAATAACTGTATATGAGCTACTAACCATAAGCACACACTTACTGTTGGGTTATTTTGCCAAATGCCAAAACCAGAACTGCAATTTGGAGAGTAAGCTTTAGGTCAGCCATAAGCTTGGGAAGCATAATCTTAGAAATGGTTAAACAAAAAGTATACACACAAATAATTTCAAGTAAAAAGGAGCTACCAATAATTTTAAAAAAAATTTTAAAGAATCAAATGTAACCTTTAGAAGTAAAACATACAATTACTCATTATAAAAATACAAAGGATTAATTTTAAAAAGATTTAACACATAGAGAACTGGACAATAAGAATAAGTAAATTTGGGGGAATTAAGCATAAGGAGATAAGAATATAAAAAATTTGAAAGAGAGTTTAAATAATATGGAAGATAGAATTAGACAGTATAACATATCTAAATGAATCTCTGAAAGGAATGAATTTTTTTAATGGAGGAAAGGCAATATTTACTGCAATCATGAGTGTGAATTTTGAGAAATGATAAAAGACAGGCCACCTAAATACAGGAAACGTAACACAGTCCATGAAATAACTTTTAAAAACTTATACCTATTATGATGAAACTTGGGCAACAAAGGCAAGATGAGATCTTAAAACCAGTTATAAAAATAAAATTAGTAAGTTTGTAGATAAATTGAAATAAGCATTGTCTTTATAAAGTAAGGCTCTTTCTTTAATAATAATGTGTTTTGTTATATTAAAAAGTATAATGATCAGACAAAATATATGTAAATAGGAAGTGTTTTGATCTCATTTAAAGTGTTTGAAGTTTTTCTATCATTCAAGTAATTAATTTTAGATTGTATTACATGTGCATGCTAAATTTTTTCAGAGCAAACACTAAAAGAGAAAAATACACAGTGAAAACAAATCAACATATTATAAAGCAAGGAAAGATAAGTGTAAGCATAAAAAGATAAATTAACATAAAGCAAAAAATAAGATGGTAGAAACACATCCAAAAACATCAATAATCAAAATAAGTGGAAAACATTTAAAAATGTAACTCAACAAAATTACCAGATAAATGAAAGAGACTGCCCACTATATACTATTTACTAGAAACAACAACTAAACATACTACAGAAATGCTGAAAATAAAGGGATGAAAAAAGATGTATCAGGCAAATACTAACGTGAAATGCAAGGAGTAGCTTTTTAAAGGAGATTTTTTGTATTTCACTGTAAACATGAAGAATAGAACAAACATTTGTTTATATCCTTTAATCCAAGAACACCAGTTCTTGAGTTTTATACCAAGGAAACAATGAGATATGAACATAATTTAATGTGTAAGAATTGCCTCATAGAATTATTTGAAACAGCAAAACAATGGAAATAAACAAAATGAGTAGAATGGGAACATAAAATGCGCTGTGAAATATCCAAGTAATAACGCATTATGACATTATCTAATGTTTCTAAAGAACATATATTACCAAGGGAAATGGCCGTATTCTTTTCATGCCCATAGCAGAGAGAGCAAACCTAAATGTGCAAGCATATATCAAGCTTCTGTAGATAAGGTTTCTCAAATTATCATTGACCAAAATAAGTTACATGGCCAAGCTCTACAGCAATAATCAGGAAAAGGCTGAGTGCAGTGGCTCACACCTGTAATCTCAGCACTTTGCGAGGCCGAGACAGGCAGATCTCTTGAGTCCAGGTGTTTGTGACCAGCCTCAGCAACATGACAAAACTCTATCTTGATTAAAAAAATATAAAAATTAGCCAGGTGTGGTGGTGCATGTCTGTAGTCCCAGCTACTCAGGAACTTGAGGTGGGAGGATCAGCTGAGTCCTGGGAGTTTGACGCTACAGTGAGCCGTGATCATGCCACTGAGCTCTAGCCTGGGTGACAGAGTGAAACGCTGTCTCAAAAAATAAAAAAGTAAAAAAGACTTAAAAAATCAGGGAAGTAGGATCCTTTCTTTAAAATAACCGGAGGGAGTAAATATTTCTGAAAAGTAATTTCACAAACACACAATTAAGTGCAAATTCCATTGGCAACATTTAGTTTCATGGTAACATCTAGATGTACAGGATACTGAGAAATATAGGTACCTAACTATATGCCCAGCTATATCATGAAAACTACAGGAATAAAGAAAACATTTTTTGGTAGAAAACTAGAAATCTCCACCATAGTAACTCCCAAGAAATTTCAAGAACTGGTTTCATACAAACCATGCATTCTGACCATGATTTATTTCAACTACAAATATATCATAACCCAAATAAAAAGATAACCCAAAACCCAGGCATATGTAAATTTGAGAATGTCCTCTACATAAGCCACAGGACAAAGAACAAACCATAATGGAAACCTTAAAATACTTAAAATTAAACAAAAATTAAAATGCTACATATAAACATCTATGGGATGCAGTTGAAACAGTATTTGGGTAAAATTAGTAGTACAAAGTACTTAAAATAGTAGGAAAGCCAACCATTAATGAGTTATGAATCAACTTAAGAAGCTGGAAAAACAAATAAAGCATAAACTCAAAGAACATAGACAGAAGAAGATCATAACAATGAAACTCCAAATTTATAAAAGAAAAAAGCTAAACATAATGATTACAAAATCCAAAACTTGGATCTTCAAAGGTACCAATAAAATTTATATATTTACAGGAAGACTGATGCAAGATGGGAAGGAGGGGAAAACTGTTGGAAGGGAGGGCAAGAAATACAATTCACAAATGAAAAGAGAATATAATTATGGATCCATTTGAGATTTAAAAAATAATAAAAATATGATAAATATTTTAAGCCAGTAAATTTAAAACTTAGATGAAATGATCATATTCATGTAAGCACATTACTTCAGAATTTATAAAAATTGATTAAGGAAGAAATAACTTCTATTATATTACAAAGAAATCTGAATCCATGGTATAAAATCTTTCTATAAATACATAACAGTTCCAATTAGTTTTACAGAAGACTTCCACCATACATTTAAGGAGTAAGTCTTCCAGGCTA
This sequence comes from Colobus angolensis palliatus, assembly GCF_000951035.1. Classification (NCBI taxonomy): domain Eukaryota; kingdom Metazoa; phylum Chordata; class Mammalia; order Primates; family Cercopithecidae; genus Colobus; species Colobus angolensis. Next base: position 7,393,435 of record NW_012123487.1, read on the forward strand.
TAAAACTCTTTCAAATAATAGAAAAGAGGAACTATTCCCCAACTAATTCAATGATACTAAAATTATAAAAAGACAGTGACTGAACAGAAAAACTAAAGATCAATTTTATTCATAAACTAGAAAAATAATTAACTATGAAATTATAGTTATGAAAAAATAATTAACTAGATCCAGTGTTATATAACTCAAATAACACATGATGAATACGTTAGTTTTATTCCAGGAACGAAAGAGAATGTTTACATTTAAAAATCCATGGCAACATTTACCACATTAAAATGCTAAGGGAGAAAATAGTCTCAGAAGGAGAAACTACAATACTTATTCATGCTAAAATAAAATCTTAAAACTTAAACATGATAAAAAATTACCAATCACTTATGGTCAAAAAAATTAACATACTCATGGTAAAACACAAACTTTACAAATGAAAGGAAAACAAATTTTTTCAACTTGACAAAGAATAACCACCAAAGACAATAAATATCATTCCTTGTGTTGAAACATCAAATACATCACCTTTAAAATCACAAATAGTATAACCACCTCTACTTAACCACTTGTATTTAGCTTTCTGGAGGACCTAGACAAAGCACAAACATAAGATATAAAAATAAAAATTTCTAGGATTGAAAAATGAAAGTCACAACTATCATTTTTCACAGATGATATTATTTACAAAGAAAATTCCCAAAAAGCCTATAGACAAATTATAGACATAGGGGGTTTAGCAGAAACACTCTATTTCTGATCAACTTGTAGAAATCAATGCAACTAACAAAACATTTTTATTTATGCATTCATTCAAATTTACATATTTATGGGGTAATTACTATTTGCCAGGCATTTTTTTTGGCACTGAGAATATAGCAGTGAATACAATTAATAAATATCCCTGCTTTCAAGGGACTTACATTCTAGTGGGAAGTGATACAATGAGTTAATAAGTACAACATAGATATGAGAGATATGTAAGATAGGCAGAAAGAAAAATTAAAGCAGGATAGAGGCCAAAGAAGTGCCAGTGAATTAGAGGCAGCATTAAAATTTAGATTGGGTGGCTATGGAAAGTCTCTCTGAAAAGGGAACATTTGAGTAAAGCTTCAAATAAAGTGAGAGATGAGCCATCTGAATTATCTGAAGGAAAATAACACAGACAGAAGATTAAAAACTCAAGTGCAAGAGCCTCAAGGCGGGGCATACCTATGATATTCTATAAATAGGTAGAATTTGTAGGAGGCTAGAGTGCCTGCAATTGAGCAAAAGATGGGAGGGTAGCAGGAAATAATGTCAGAGAGGTAAAAGGGATCTAGGTAATGCAGGGCCTCAGAGGTTATAATGACCTTACCTATAACTCAGTAAGTTGGGAGGTTACTGGAAAATTTTCAGCAGAGAAATGTCATGGGCAGCCTCATGCTTTAAGAAGATGACTCTGGCTGCTGTGTTCAAAACAGATTGAAGGAAAATAAAGACAAAAGCAGAGATCAGTTAGAAGGCTTTTGCAATAATACAAACTACAGATGGTGGCAAAAAAAAAAAAAAAAACCAACCAACCAACCAACCAGAGAGCAAAAGTGCTGGTAGTAAGGAAAAATGAAAATATAGATATTTTTTCAAAGATAGAAACAAAATAATTTCTTTTCATATCAGATGTGAGATGTGTGAGAGAGAGATGTCTCAGGGATGACTCTAGAGTGTTTTGGCTAGGTAACTAAAGTGTGGAGTTTCCATTAATTAAGGAGAACATGGAAGGGGACATAATTGAAATGAAGAAATGACATTTAACTGGAGGTGTTAAGCAGTTGGATATATGAAACTAGAGTTCAGAGAAGAGATCACAGTTGAAGATGTAAATTAAGGGGTAATTAATATGTAGGCACAATTTAAAGCCATGAGACTAGATGAGATCACCTAGGGAGTGAAGATAACCAATAGAGGGTCAAGAACTGAGCCTTGAAACACCTAAGTATGCAGAGATTCGGGGGGCCGGGGAGCAAACAATAGAGGAAATGAAAAATTATGGCAGTTACTCGCAATAACGAGGCCTAGGAAAAGACTACGAAAGTGAGTCAAGTGGATCACTGGAGGACAGGCTGTCAAGGAATTGAAAGTTCAGAGAGTTAGAAGGATCATCAATATCAACATTTCAATCATGAAACATTATGGAGGAATCACTTTTAAGAAAGTGACAATATCATGGGGATTAATTTTTTTAATTGATAAAAAGATGAGGTAAGAAGAGGTGCCCATAACAAAAAGGCACATGAGTGTGCAAATCCAATGACATGAGGTTCACGGAAGGGTATGTTCACGAAGCAGGGAGGGAGAACAAACTGAAAGCAGCAATGAGAAGCAAAGGGGATACTTATCTGACTTCCAGGACCTATGCTACATTTGAGTGGAGTAGAGAGAACAGTTACCCTTAAAGATACTGTAAGAAATGATGGGTTGTTGCTCTCTCATACTGGCTTAGGAGAGCTGAGTGTGGATATCAAGTCCCAGCTCCTCATTCAGTGAAGTGAGACGGTAGCTTAAATGTCTATGGTGTGAGTGTTTAACAGCACAGAAACTGGAAAACACTATAAATCAAAGCTTTTGTTTTCTTCTTCCAAAGGGTTGATTGTTAAAACATTTACCAGAACTTCAGTGGATGCAGGGGAAACTATCATGAAGGAATATCTAGATTTTCATTAGCACAGCAGGTAAAGGGAACATTCATAGTAAAAGATTAAAATATAAAGGACTTTTTTGGTGACTGACCTTGAATTCAACAGAGTACAAAGAAAGGGTTTGGGGAGTCAGAAGAGGGAAATATTGGGTCAAAAAAAAGGGATCCTTATGGAGGATTAGAGTTGTGGGATAAATGATTAACTGCGAGTCCTGGACTCCTTTTATGAAGACTGTGAAGAACATGGAAAAGGGGTATGGGTGTTGGCGAAAGGGAGGATTGGAGGACAACAAGCCAGGAACACCTGTTGCTCAGAATGTCCCATTTGGCTCCTGCTGACAAATGTCCTGATGATAGGCAGTCTTAGTCGACATGCTGGTGTGCTCTGTTGTTCTGTTGTCTCCTGCCAATAGTGTCCTGCAGAGGTACAGTCTTATTCCAAGTTCGAGAGTTCCCTCTCCACTCCTGCTGACAGAGGCATGGAGTTAGAGGGCTGGTCTCGCACTGAGCTCATAAGCTCTCACTTGATTATGTTGAAGGAGGCCTCAAAGTCAACAAAGGGACAAGTTTATTTATTTTAAAAGATATAATATACAAGAGGAAAACTATAAAGTACTTAGAATTATATTTAACAAAAACATGTACAAGATCTGCATGGGGGAAATTATACAATTGTTATTGAAAGATGTTAAAGAATGTCCAAATATGTGGGAGGATAAACTATGTTCATTCAGGCATTCAATATCGAAAAGAAGCTAGAATCTCCATATTAATGTACAAAACCAAAAATGTTTCAATAAAAGTCATGAGAATTTTTTAGGAATTTAGCAAGCCTACTATTAAATTTATAGGGATAGATAAAGGTATAACAGCTAAAACACTTCTGAAGAATAATAATAAGGTAAAGATAATTACCTTAGCATATATCCAAATGTGTTAAAAACTAAAATAATCTAGAGGTATGCCACTGCCACAGGAATAAACAAACTCACCAGTGAAACATAAAAGGAAGTCCAGAAGCAAACTCATGGACTCATGGAAACTAGTTAAATAACAATCAGAGCTGATACTTCAGACCACTGAAGAACCATATAATTGTGTTGAAACAGCAATTATCTGAATAAAACAAAGTGAAACTGGATTCCTACTATACTCTACATTAAAAATCAATATCGAGGTAATTTAATATTTAAAATTGTAAAGCAAAATTGAAGTGATATTCTATCCAGACAAAATGGTGTAGACTCTACTCTTCTCCATTCTCCCCTGGTCACTAAACTATAAACCCTGGAAATGATGCAAGAGACAGTCTAAGAGGAACTCTGAAAGGTGGAAACAGAAAGGTAAAATGATCAGAGACTCCAGGACTGGAGGAAGAGCATAATGATAGGGCATTTTATCACTCCCTACCCAAAAGAAGAAGGTGAGCCAGCCCTGACTCCCAATCTAGCAGCAAAAGGCAATGTGATCTCTAACCATAATGGAATCAAACTAGAAATCAAACAGGAAAATCTCTAAACACTTGGAAATTAAACAGCACACTTCTAAATAATCTATATGTCAAAGAGGAAGACTCGGTGGAAGTAAGATACATTTAGAATTGAATGAAAACAAAAATACAATATATCAAAATATGTGGGATTCAGCAAAAACAATACCAAGAGGAAAATATATAGCACTATATTCTTACATTACAAAACTAAAAAGTCAAATCAATAATTTAAGTTGTTACCTCAAAAAAAATCTAAAAGGAAGAGCATAATAAACCCACAGCTAGAAGAAGACAGAAAATAAAGATAAAAGCAAAAATCAATAAAATTGAAAATAGGAAATTAATACAAAGGTTTACCAAAAAAGCTGGTTGTCTGAAAATAATCCACAAAACTGAAATATGGCTATATAGCAAGACTGACAAAAATAAATGGGAGAAGAATCAAATCACAAATTTCAAGAATGAAACAGTGGTATCACTATAGATCTTGCAGTTATTAAAAGAATAATAAGAGAACACTATGAACAACTTTATGCCCATAAATTTAACAACTTGGATGAAATGGAACAATTCCTAAAAAACCACAGACTACCAAAACTCAAGTAAAGTGAAATAATCTGAACAGTCATATAGGCATTAAAGAAATTAAATTTTGTATTAATAATTAAAGACCTCCCATCCAAGAAATCCCAAGGTCCATATGGTTTCACTGGTGAATTCTCCCAAATATTTTAAAGAGAATCAACAGCTACTCAGCAATTTAATAACATGATCAACTACTGATCCACATAACATCTTGGATGACTCAGTAGAATTATGCCAAGTGTAACAGTCAACCCCCAAATTTAAATATTATATAATAAATAACAATCTTAAAAAAATTACAGAAATGTAGAAAAGATTAGTGGTTTCCTGGGGTTAGGCATGGACAGAACTGAAGGGAAATCAGTGTGGCTATAAAAGGGCAACACCAGGGATCCTCTGGCAGGCAGAACTATTCCATACCTTGATTACATCAATGTCAACATTGATATAATCTTGATACTATACTATAGTTTTGTAAGATGTTACCATTAGGGGAAATTGGGGGAAGACTGTATAAGATCTCTCTGATTTATATCTTACATATGTATGTGAATCTAAAGCTATCTCAAAGTAAAAATATTAGTTTTAAGAAATTACAGAGATAGTACAACTTAGTAAAAATTTAAATAATTTCTATAGATTAAAATAAAAGTATTTTATTAATGTTAACTTATTGATTTCGATAATTATATTGTGTTTATGAAAGATAATATCTATGTTTTTACGTCTGAATTGGTTGGTAAAGGAAAAAATAAATAATAAAAATGCTGAAAAGAAAAAATATGAGCATTGTATTCTGATCTTGAGATAAGAAAGGGTTTCTTAATCAAATGACAATAAGTGCTACCATAAAAGAAAGTACTGATTAGTTTTACTACATTATAATGAAGAATATATTCATTGAAAAAATAATAAAGAAATAGAAAATAAAAGTCATCATGTGGAACAAGATATCCACATTAATATAACTGATTACAAAATTAATGTCAATGATATAATTCAAGTATACTTCAAGGGCCAACATCTAATGGAAAAAAATTGCAAAAGATATGAACTGTTATTTCACAGAAGCTAACATGAAAAAGAACATGTTCAATTTAATTAGTAATCAGAAAAATGGAAATTAAGACCTAGTGAGGTGACATATTTCATTTGCTTGGGAAAAATAAAAAACCCTGGCAATATTGAATACAGAGAAAGATGTAGACTAGTAGGAACTCTGTGTGTGGGTTTATAAATACTTTCAACTGGTTTGAAAAAAAAAAGTGACACTATTTTATAAAAATCCCCATCCCCAATTCCACCCCAGGTTAGTGTCCTACAGAAAATCTTCCACTAATGCACTTGGAGATAAACAAGAATATTCTTGGCAGCATTGTTTATTTCCAAGACATTGGAAACAAACTGAACATTGTAACAACAATACAAAAAAGTAAATATTGTGAAATTAGCCACATACAGCAACACTAAAGACTCTTAGAAACAATAATCAAATCAAAAAAGCAAGTTAGAGACTACATACGTATTTCATAATTTGCATTTTTAAAATATATTTTAATTTATATATTATATTCAAATACACATTATATATTTTAACTAAAGAAACATTGAGTGAACATTATTTTTTAATTATGCTATATTTAATATATAAATTCTTATTTTTCATAAATCAACAATTGAAATATAGCTAATGTAAGTATAATGACTGAAGTTTTCAAAATGTTGTAAATCCTCAGCATTTTTTTCACTGCAATCTCAGTTATGCATTTTCAAATTATCCAGGGCTATACATGCATACTTCAAAAATAGGTAGAAGAGTTTAAAACCTGAGAATAACTGGTATCTCTTAATTACCTTTATTCTGATTCACATTTGCTTCTCTTTATGTAAGCAGAGTATATTTAGTGTAATAATATAAGTATTTCTATTTATTTGATTTTCTACTTAGCATAGAATTATAAATACATTGGCTTAATTCTTATCTATTTAATATGGCATGATATTATGAATAAATATTTTGGTTAACATATTTCCTCAGAGATGTTTAAATGAACTATTTCAACTGCTGAAGATATTCAACACTATTTTCTTTTTTTTCCTTTCTTTCTTTTTTTTTTTTTTTAGAGACAGAGTCTCGCTCCATCACCCAGGATGGAGTACAGTGGTGCAATCTTGGCTCACTGCAACCTCTGCCTCCCAGGTTCAAGCAATGCTCTGTCTCATCCTCCCGAGTAGCTAGGATTACAGGTACCCGCCACCATGCCTGGCAAATTGTTTTGTATTTTTAGTAGAGACAGGGATTCATCATGTTGGCCAGGCTATTCCTGAACTCCTGACCTCATGATCCACCCACTTCAGCCTCCCAAAATGTTGGGATTACAGGCTTGAGCCACTGTGCCTGGCCTCAACACTATTTTCATATTATTAGTATTAAAATTCCCATTTGCATATGGTTATAGATTTCTTACCAACTTTCATATTTTCAAACTCTGAAAAAATGTAAAACTAAATTCTGTTTTAGAAACTCCATGTGTGATAAGTAAAATTATTACATTTAAATTACAATCTATTTTATATAATAACTGGCAGGTGTTATGATAAAGATATTAAATAACATTCCATGTTTTCATTAAAGAAATCAAAATATAGAATAGCACTAAAGAAACTGAGAGTTGTGCACAGGTTTTATGAGCACAGAAGCACTTTTAAATACGTAACAGGGGACATGCAAACATTGGAACATCAGAATTAGCCACCATAATTCTCTAATCTCTATGTTTCTATTTGTATATAACTGAAACAGGGAAGCTATACTCACAATCAGGGAAAACTATTGGTAAATTGTTCATGCCATTGCATAATAAAATGGCTAAAGTGGTTAAAAAGTAATGCATCTGGAAGTCTTTAGCAGACATATTCAGTGTAACTTATGACACACTTAAAAGAGAAAAATAGTATTAAAAATTAGAGATCTTTTATCTTCCCTTAGTAAATAACCTTTTCTACAGAAACAAAATTACTTAAGTCTAAATCCTGCTATAAGCACTGTGTTAGATATCTTATATATATTATTTCATTGAATACTAACAAAAAACCCTTTGATAAATATAGTATTCTTTCCAGTTATAGGGATGGAAACATAGAAATCAGGTAATGTGCCCATGTTAGTAAAGGTAATAACTCTCGTTCTATCACCCAGGTTGGAGTGCAGTGGCGCCATCTTGGTTCACTGCAACCTCCACCTCCTGGGTTCAAGCTATTCTCCTGCCTCAGTCTCTCAAGTAGCAGGGATTACAGGCACGTGCCACCATGCCCGGTTAATTTTTGTATTTTTAGTGGAGATGGGGTTTCACCATATTGGCCAGACTGGTCTTGAACTCCTGAACTCGTGATCCACCCACCTTGGCCTCCCAAAGTGCTGGGATTACAGGCGTGAGCCACCACGCTTGGCCATATTATTTCTAAAGACCTAACGGTATTAAAATAAATGGGCAAAACTGAAAACTCAGCTATAGCTTGTGAAAACTCATTCAGACCTTACGAGAAAGCTGTTATTTTAATAGCTATATCGGTAGTATAAACTAAGCTTTGAAAAGCCATTTGTATATAACATGTATTATTGATTAATAACATAAAATTAAATGATTAAAAAATGCATCATAAGTTATTAATGGCAATTGGAAGCTATTTTTTTAAAACTTTAGCAAAAGATATTTTTCTTATAATAAGCTATGAATAAATGTGGCTAAACTAGCTGCTGCCTGAGCAAATAATCTAATAATTTTACTATAGGCTTTTTAATTGCTGCTTTAAAAGTTTTTAAAATCTTATTTAAATATGAAGATGATGTGAATATTTCCCAAAATGTAAGTTATTTTTTCTTTTAATCTTTGACATTTGAATTATTAAGATATAAAATGTTTTAACATATTTGTCATACATACTGCAATGTTTATGTATCCTTCCTAACATGCCTTTTGTTCCTATCCATCTGGAAATGATCTTTCTTTAATAATGTTTTTATTGTAATAAAAATAATGCATCATAAGTTATTAATGGCATTACAGCCAATTTTAGGGTAGACTTCAATGGTCTTAAATGCATTTATATAACTTTCTGCAACAATTATCCTCACCCATCTCCTAGAATTCTTTTCATTGTAAAACTGAAACTCTATACTCATTAAACAATAACTCCTCATTCTCTCTCCTCCAGCCCCAACAAACATCATTCTACTTCTGTATTTATAATTTTCACTACTCAAAGTACCTCATATACATGGAATCATACAGTATTTGTCTTTCTGTTATTCGTTTCTTTCACTTAGCATAATATCCTCAAGGTTCATCCATGTTGTGGAACATGCTAGAAATTCCTTCCTTTTTAAGGCTGAATAATATTCCACTGTATGTATGTACCACATTTTGCTTATTCCTTCAGCTGCCAATGAACACTGAATTGTCTCCATGTTTCAGCTACTATGAGTAACATTGCTATGAACATGGGTGTAAAATATCTTTTAAACATGGTGCCTTCAATTCTTTTGTGTATACAGGCAGAAGTGTACATTGTGAGATCATATGGTAGTTCTACTTTTTATATTTTGAGAAACTGTCATACTGTTTTCCCACAGTGACTATACCACTTCACATTCTGCCAGTAGTGACAATGGTTCCGATTAACCTATGTCCTCACCAGCTTTCTTTTTGTTTTTAACGGAAACCACCCTTATTAGTGTGAAGTGATATCTTACTATAGTTTTGATTTGTATTTCCTTAATGATTAATGATGTTAAGCATCTTCTCATGTACTTTACCATTTGTATATCTTCTATCTAGAAATGTGTATTAAAGTCCTTTTTTGGATTGGACTTTCTGCTGTTGTTGAGTTTTAGGAATTCTCTATATATTCTGTATATTAATTCCTTGCCAGATATATGATTACAGATATTTTCTCCCATCCTATTAGTTGCCTTTGTACTCTGATAACAGTGTCTTTTGATGCCCCCAATTTTAAAATGTTTATAAAGTCCAATTGTTCTATTGTTGCCTGTGCCTTTGGTGTCATATCTAAGATATCATTGTTAAAATCAATGCTATGATGCTTTTGTCCTATATTTTCCTCTGAGAGTTTTATAGTTTCGTGTCTTATATTTAGGTCTTTGATTATTTTGAGTTAATTTTTGTATATAGTATTAGGTAAGGGTTCAACTTTATTATTTTGCATGTAGATACCCAGTAAGCCCAGCACAATTTGCTAAAAAAGACTGTCTTTCCCCATTGATTGGTCTTGGTACTATTGTCAAAATTACTTGATCATATATGCGAGGGTTTATTTCTGGGCCATCTAGTCTATCCCATCAGTCTACATGTCTGTCTTTATGCCAGTACATACTGTTTTGATTACTGTAGATTTGCAGTAGTTTAGAAATAAGAAAGTATGAGCCTTCCAGGTTTGTTCTTCTTTTGCAAGATTGTCTGGGCTAATCAGTGTCCCTCGAGACTACACGAAATTTAGGATGGGTTTTTATGCTTTTGCAAAAAAGTCTTTAGGATTTTGATAGAAATTGTGAACATACGATATGTTTACATTTATTTACATCTTTTTTAATTTCCCTCAGCAATGTTTTTAGCTTTCATTGTACAAGTCTTTTATCTCTTTGACAAATTCCTAAGTACTTTATTCTTTTGACACTATTGCAAATAAAAATGTTTTGATAATTTTCTTTTCAGATTGTTTATTGTTAGTGCACAGAAATATGAATGATTTTGTGTTGGAATCTGGAGTCTGGAAATCAGATTCTACCCCTTCCCCAGGGTTTCATGGGTTTTTTAATATTGTTTGTTTTTATTTATTTATTTTTGAAATTTATTGTTGTGGACTATCTCTGGCCAAGCATCAGTAACCTTTCTGTTTTCTCAGGACTTTTCTGAGCCTGTACATATCCCTGGGCTTGTGTGGTCACTTTCTAATTTTCCCCATATATGTAGTTGCTTTTGAATGTTATAGACTTTAATGTTTGGCTTCCCAAAGTGGGGAATCAGAAAAACGAAGGTGGGAAAAGGAGTCTTGGCCCTTTAAGTCCCTGGAAATCACTTCAGCTAGAGAGGAAGACAAGGGTGAATAATGAAGTAAGATAAAACAACAATGGCTATAAGCCTCTTTGTCTGCACCTCTATGATAAAAAGTAGTAGTTAGAGATAAGAGCACAGATCCCTGATATTTGCAGGACAGGGTGCTTTTTGCCCACCCAGGCTCCTGCAAGGTACTCCTGGAATTTGTGTGCAGCTGCCTGCCACAGAGCTAGGGTGGCTGAAGGTAGGTGCTGATATACTAAGAGCTGAAATTGACCCAAATTAACTATAATTTACTGTTCAGTCCTTCCTATGGACACTGAAAGTCTTTAACAGACTCTAGACTTTCCAAATCATTATATCACACAGATTCTGCTAATGCCATTGTTGTCTAGATGAGGAGGCATCCCTGGTGCTTCCCATTCTGCCATCTTCCCATAATCCTCCCTTCTGTGTTTTCTTAGTAGCATCTTTACAATATTTTAAAACACAGTTTCCAGCAGAAACCCAGAAGGGGTATTAGGGATATAAATATGTTTACAGATAAAACAAAACAATCTAAATATTTTTTCATTAGGGAAGAATTTTCTTTTAAAAGAGCATTCAGTTCATTCCAACCTAAAAGAGACTAAGAATTCATTTGGGCAAAAAAAGGATGGAAGAAACAAGTTAGCAGCCCTTTATCTTTTCTAACTTCCTTTCTCTTTTCTTAAAATACTTTTAATAATGGTGCTTTTTCACCTTTCCTGCACCATCATTGAATATATAGGTCAAAATATAAGGTGAGAGGTAGATTTTTAATATATTATAAATATTATAATCTAGCTCCAATTGAACTCTACAAGGAGTCATTACAGTAATAAATTTGGACTACAGTGGATGCCATTTGATCCTTTTTTTCCCTTCTACAATAAAAAAGGAAATTCTATGTATAAGTATTACCTTTTAAAACTATTCAAATCTATATGGGACTCTTCTTCCATTTTGCTGTTCCTTAAAATAATATGTTGACACACTGAAAGTTTCACATGTATAATCATCATTCTTAGTCTCAATAAAGCAGTAACTTTTTTCTCTTAATTTTGACTTATGAGATTGCAAAAACCATCCAATTAATTGCATAATGGCTCTTATTTCTTAGGATAAAATATATTCCACAGGTAAAATGAAATTATGTTGTAATATTTAGCTATCTTTACAAAGACTAATCCATTGATTACTTTAGTAATCCACTGATTGGCTAAAAAACTTTCAGAAGCTAATGGCTTCCCTAATGTTCACAAAAGTTGTTCCCCTAATTCAAGAGAAAATAGTTTAAACCATAAGAATTGACTTTAAAATATAATCAACTTTGTAAAAGATAAGTAAAATGTGATTTATAATGTTATAAAAAAATAAGAATCATCATGGAATATTGAGAAGTTAGATACCTAACTGGCTTGAGAAGTAAAGATATACAATTGTCTAAGGAAGATTAGACCAGCTTATAGAGTCATGCATTTGAGGAAAAGTTATCAATCAAACACAGCCTACGAGATTGTGAATGTATCCCATGGAGACCAGATTAGAAGGACGGGAGAGAGAATTTAAGGAAAACGGGGAAACTGCAATAGGAGGTTTGGGATAATTTCAGGAGACCTCTCACAATCTCTGCTAGATGCCCTCCTAAATCCAACCAAAAACTATATATATTTAATCTAAGTTTGTTTTGCAAATGAAATTTCAAGACAAGTCTCTTAGGCCCTTTCCAACAGGATATGAACCCATGTCCCACTCCCAGTAGAAATTCACAACCTGTTAAATAATATGGAAAAAAGGCATCAATGGGAGTTTGGAAGACATTGGAAAGAATACGATTTAAGACAAGGCCACAATTCTGAACTGAATAAACTAGTAGAATGTAGATACTATTAGAAGACATTTCAAAGATGAAGAAATTAATCTGTTTGTGAAATATGATAGTTATTTGTGAATTAAGTCATTGTTATTTTTCATCTCAAAATGTAAATTGCTGTAGATGACTCCAAATATTGCTATAAAGCTATAGTAAAATAACACAAAAATCTGAAAGTCATCAGCAAAGAAGTGAAATTTGAAAACATAGAAAAGTCATTTTAGGAAAACCAATAGCATTTTAGTACATGAATTTTATGGAAAAATAAATTTATTCTGAGTTACAAGAAGTTATACTTCTGTGTGTGTGTGTGTGTGTGTGTAGGACAGAAATGAAGAAATTTGAGACAATGTACTTAAAAATCTTAAATCTTCATATTTCCCTGAACTCTCTGGCCCTGCAAAAATGGCCTGCTTCTCCCTTTTAGAGACGAGCACACCTCTCTCAACCAAGGGCAATTCAGAGTCCTCTGTCTTATGAGACAATACATGCCATTCTGACAATATATTCCCCACCCTCCTTACTGGCCAACCGACCAAAATTCGCTTAAGTAAAAATAAAACCTACTTAGGTAAGTAATGACTCTGTTAACAAAGATGAAAAGAACTACTCCCAAGGAACCGCAGGAACTAGCCAACACGTACCTATGGGTGCCACGAGAGTACACAGAATTGGGTCCTGAGGTCGTTGAGATAAGAGAGGTAGAACATAAAGTTGGACAAGGCAGAGTTTATCAATATGAGAGTACTCTTTTATAACACAGAACTTAATACCCTAGCAAGGAAACTGGTGTTAGTATGCAGCTAGGATGGCTCTTCGAAGCTTAGGGGAAAAGTGATAACCAAACTACATGAACTAGAAAAGCCAATGCTACATACAACAAAGGAGGATCTAACTACTCAGAGAAGTGAACTTGTGAGAGTGGATACACCATACAAGGCCAAAATCCCATGAGATAACCATGTCCACCAGATGACCAGAGAATACGTCCACTAGGAAAGCAGTAAGGTGAGAGGAGCAGCAACATCATTGAGAAGCTCAGTTGTGATTCTCTAAGATGACAGTAGGGAGTATGTTTTTAGAGAACTATGCTCCCTGAAAGCAATTTAGATTATAGACTCCTGAGAAAGTAGAGGCCAGCCAGAAGCACCTAAATGCCAAAAGTAAGTTGGGCACAATTATGAAAAAGAACAGCAAGGTGGTAAGGGCTATCAGGATATCCTGAACAATAGAACACTAGGAAGATAGTCAATAGAACACAGACTCTTTAGAGGGTTGAAAGATGGGAAGCTAACAATGGTAATGTTCAATCTGTACTACCAGAAGAAACAGGATGGATAATCAGGATACTGAGAGCAGCCACTTTGTAAAAAGTCACTATCTCTTGCCTGGTTTCCAGACCTTAGCCAGTTTTCACACACTGAACTTACTGATGGCAGAAGTTCAGTCCGTATGAAAAAGGATCCTCCTACACCACAGCAAGTACATACAATGATTCCTCCATTTCTTCCCTAAAGGCTTAGGTAACAATACACTGGAGAAAAAAAAAGACCCAGACATTGTGAAACTGTTGACACAGGGTCTAGCATGGCATTGATACTCAGAGACTCATAGTTTTATAACTCTCACCCTCCACCCCTCACCATCTTAGAGTTGAGGCTGAGGCATACTGGGACTAAGTAATAAATATAGCTTGCCCAGGTCTGGCTTGTAATAAGATGGAATCCATGAACCCATCTGATGGTCACTTAACAGATTCTAAACAAGTTGAAAGGACATAATTGGTATTTTGCAGAATTTCCACATTAATTCTTGACCTGTGGGATACATGATACTATGGTGGGAAATGCCAAGTAGGAGACTTGAAAACTGCTCCTTTCCCTGTCAAGCTAATCAAACATAATATTGCATATTGGGAAGGGTGGTGGAAAATGGCACAGACTTAAACAAAGGATGTAGAAGTGGATATTCTCATTATATTTCCATATAATTCCCTAGTCTAGTTTCTACAATAAACAAAGATCCTGGAGGATGACAGGGGACTACTGCAAACTCAACCAAGTAACAGCCTAAATTGCAACTGTTCTACCTGATATGGTATCTTTGCAACAGCAGATTAACATGTACTTAGGCACATTGTGTGTAGTCATTGATCTGGCAAATGTGTCTTCTCATAAAGTGAGATTAGAAGCAATGTGCATTCAGTTGGGCAGACAACAGTACATGTTTATGTTCTTGCCAAGGTTAACATTCCACTCTAGTCATAAAATTGTCTGAAGGGAACTGTGCTGTCTAGAAATATTGTAGAACATCACTATTCATTGTATTATGTTAATCAGAATGGATAAACACGATGTTTACTAATAATAAGCTTTGTATGTTATGATTATAGGCAAAAGGAGCTAGTTGGTGCAAACAGGACAGTAGTTCATGTCTCATATGTTTTGACTATCTACAGATGTGCTCAAGAGAAGACACAGTTTTGGAAAGCCAGGAGAATAAGGTCCTATAAACTTGTAATCTCTGGAGCAATTCATTCCGGTTTTATATCCACTGAGTGTATCCACCACTTGGTATACACTCAAGTGGCATACACTCTGTTGGAGGGTCTATCATCATTCAAGAGGATTCATACAATCTTCATATACACTGATTAAGACCTAAAACATTCAAAACAAATGAACAACTTATTTAGACATCCAAGACAACCCATAAGAATCTTAGCTTATTTTTGCACTTCATTATGAGAAGGCCAGGAACAAGTAGAGCTATAAGATAAGTCAAGAAGGGTCAGCAAGATACTAAATACTCTGCAATCTTAGCGTCATGTTGGGGGATATATTTCTATAATAATAGGAATAATATCAGCAACATTAATAATATCTTTGTATTTACATAATGTTTTTACAATATATAAAGTGTTTATACATATAGTATGCACTATGTCAGCTTACTTTTATAAAAGGAGGTTGCCAGATCCAACACAAGAGAGACAGGAGTGGAATCTTACTGTCCAAACATTGTTTAAGAATTCAATCAGGAAATAATGGGGTACAAGATTGAGAGAATTATGTAAAGATCTGGAACATATGGGCTGTGCCATATGTGGTATCTTTACTGAAGCAGATAAAAATACCCTCTACTACTTGTTATGAGGCTACTGATTTGGTGAATGTTTTATTCTCTCCTCCCACCTGTGATGGT
Source organism: Colobus angolensis palliatus (assembly GCF_000951035.1). Classification (NCBI taxonomy): domain Eukaryota; kingdom Metazoa; phylum Chordata; class Mammalia; order Primates; family Cercopithecidae; genus Colobus; species Colobus angolensis. Next base: position 7,409,352 of record NW_012123487.1, read on the forward strand.
AGCTAAACCAAGTTGCCTTTACATGACAAAGACAGCAGAAAACTTTCCACTTCTTTGCCTCAGGGCCATATAAACTCCTGTATTCTCTGTTAAACTGAAGTAATCCTGATCATCTCTATATTCCACTATATTGCTAAAATCACCCTAAATGGATCTGATGAGCAGGAAGTGGCAAGTGTCCTAGATGTCTTAACAATATGCTTGTGCCAGAGAAGAAATAAACACCAAAGAAATTCTAAAGCCTGGAACATGGTAAGATAATGCTTCTAAATAAAAGGCAAAGTTACTGTATCTTTTGTCGTCCATGTTGAATAAAGAACATAGTATAAATGATGTTTGGACCCCAGAAAGTTTACAACATCTCCAGGATATAAGACAATTCTTCTTGGGCCTTATGGCCCAGCAGACCCAGTGGTGCTCAAACTATCTGTAGAAAATGAAGATACTATAGGAAGCCTATAACAAGCCCCAACAAAGGGCCACAGTACTGACCTCTAGACTTCTGGAGAAAAGGCATGTCCACCTTGTTGATAACTACTCTTACATATTCTCCATTAAGGGTTAACTCCTAGTATGTTCATAAGCTCTGACAGATATTGAGGACTTAAAACATCAAGTGACTAAGTAAACTGAATTGCTCATCATAAACCAGGAGGTCCTCAAAGTCATGAGTCTGGACACGTAAAAGCAATTAATCTTAAAAAAGGAAGAATTATAATTGAAATTGTGCTAGAGAGCATCAGAAGAGCACAAGTAAGTTGCATGAGCAGGAAAACTTCCAAACTTCCACTCTTGTTTCAATGTCATATGTCCCTCAACTATACCTATGGCTTTGTGAGATACTCACCATGACCAGCTATCAGAGAATGGATTAAAAAAAAAAAACTATCCTAATTTCCATATGGGTTTGTACAATGTGTCACCAAAATTCAGCTATAAGTAGACAGTCACTGGATTATAACCCTTCCAATGGGAGCTCTGAAAGACAGTGATGAATGAAAAGCCTTCAGGTTAACAGAAATCTCGGTAGTATATCTGATCACCTATTTTGCCTAAAAACATAATGGTATGGTGGATACATCTATACTTATTTATTGGCAGTGGTTATCAGTTTGGCTGACTAGTTAGGGGTTTATACAAGAATAAGGTTGGAAATTTTGAGATAAGATCTAAGGAGATGGTTAGTGGCTATACCTCTCACAATAGGGAAAAGTGTGGAAATATTTGTGTCCCATGGGTATACTTATTTTTTAAAAATCCACTGCAAAACAGGTTTTCAATAATCGGGTGGATTATATGCCTTATCCTGTGAATACTGGCTATTTTCCTTGACTCTCCCGCTGTATGTTCAATAGGATCATGTAGCCATTGTGTTAAAGATGAAGACTATGTATGGAATCAGTAACAAGGACTTCTCCTAAGCAAAGTTGATTCAGCTACCATCCAGTGCTGAGTGTCTAGCACAAACCAACACGGAACCCTTGTTATGGCACCCTACCATGGAAAATCTGCCAGTTACCTACTGGCATACTTACTATGTTGGACCATTTTAGAAGGGTCAGTGTTTTTTTTTATTTTCACTGGACAAAATATGTGTTCATTGTATCATGCAGGGTTCACTACAGAACTCTGATTGTAAGTCTTCCTCCAAGCCTTCCCTAAAAGAACAGTGGTCATTTACATGGGGAATTCTTTTACTTCATACCTTTCAGATATAAATTAGAAATTGGCTCTGAATAAATGTCCTTTCCTAGGAACCCCAAAACACCATCTAACAGCTAAATTAAGGGCTTATCATAGCCTTCTGATCAACAGTGTTGTGGTATAAGTCTATTTTACAGTAAGCCCAGTGGATTTATGGACCCATTCCTTGATTGTTTCCCTGGTTTCTGATTGTATTCTTGGAATAGATACATTAGTCAATTAGTAAAATCTCACTGGCTTCCCGATTTAAGAAATAAGTGCTGCCACAGTAGGAAGAGTCAAATAAAAGCCCTAGACCTTCCCACACCTACCAAGAGAGTAAACCAAAAGCGAAGTACATTCCTGTAAGAACTACAGAAATTAGTGCCACCATAAAGCATTTGAAAGATATCAGTGATAAATATCCATCACATTTCCACTTAATTGATAGTTTGGCTTTAGAGGAAAATTGACAGGTCTTTGAAAATAAATGTGGATTTTTGTAAACTTCATATGGTATCATCTATAATAGCGGCTACTATTCCAAATTGAATATTTGCCTTCACTGCTGTCAATGCTCTACGATTTTACAAATTCTCTTATTCATTGTCATGTAATACCAAAGACTAAGTGTCTTTTTACCAAAGTAGGCATTGTGCAGTAAAAGAAGTGTGGTTATGTTCTAACAGCCAAGAAATTAATGGTAGAACATCACCCAGAAACATATGGCCCAACAGAAAAGTAGAATAGCTTATTAAACACTCAGTTAACTGTGTTAGTTTTTTTTTTTTAAATCCACTAATGTTTTTCTCACATAGTAATAAAAACCAAAAGTCCACAGAAGTAGAAGTAGCTCTTCTCCTTATATCTCAGAACCAACCTGCAGAGATTTTGCTTTCTGCCCCAACAATTCTGGGCTCTGCTATTGCATGGCTTAAGTCAAAATATCTCATATTAGTTTATGAGTATGGGGGTAGACGCTGACACACAGGGAAGGTACCAGCAAATTGAAAGTTAAGTCTTCCATCTAATGATTCATGGACATCTCTGACTGTCTGGCACTCAATTATTAAGTAGAAATTGGTTTGCTTCTAATGGGTGGTTTTGGAGAGAATCTTCTGGAGCTCAACAAAAAACCTGGGCCACATTGTAGTACTTTCATGTGAAATGATAAATGTCAATGAAAAGTTATAGGTATCTACAATGACAGGAGCACTAAATACTCACACCCTCTAATGGTGGAAGGAACATAGAGTTCTTCACAGGACTGAAGATATGGGACAGCCTCCCAAGTATAGAACCCCAATAAGCCAAGGTGCTGGCCAAGCAAAGACAAATATTGAAGGAGTACTAAAAGAAGAAAGAAGCATATCAATTTCTTATCAAGACTGGAAATAGACTGTTCAGCTATGAATATTTTTGTTACATATATAAAATCAATGATTTAGGGGTCCCTCCCCCAATATTATGTATTAGAAATTCCTTCTCTCATACTCACATGTCTTTCTTGGCTCGATTTGCTACTAGAAAGCCCCTTCCTCAACAGTCCTAACTCCCACCAGATGGCCCCAGCTTCTGGATTATGGTAACATTTTTCTCCCACTGTGGCTCCAACACATAAGATGGCCCCTTCCTCAACAGTCCTAACTCCCACCAGATGGCCCCAGCTTCTGGATTATGGTAACACTGTTTCTCCCACTGTGCCTCCAACACATAAGATGGTGGCAGTGCCCTGCTACTACCAGGCTCCGAGTTGTCTCCTTGTCCATCATTTGACATCTTAGTTGTCTCCCTGTCTCCTATCTGGTGTCTTAGTTCTACTATTGACGATGTAACCACTTCTGTGCATTAAAGTAATTTTGTTCAAAAGACCTAAAGTAGTTCTGTTTTCTGTCTGAAACCCTAGATGTTTTCCTGACTTTGCCTGAATGAAGATGCAAATCATCAAAAAAATCACTAAATTACTGCTTATGGAATTGCAAAAGCAGAAAACATAATTCTTCACAATCTTTTCTCTCTTTTATACAAAGGATACATTATGACACTTTTGCAGGTGGACTAAAACTGCTCTCTAAATAAAGGGGGCAAACTATCGTGTGTGATATGCATGTGTGAGATGGGACTGTAGAGAAAAGGAAAGCCTGCAGTAACACTAGAGCTTGTCCTATGCCCACCACCAAGATCTGGTACCTTACCATCCAGAAGGATGTAGTAAGACATGAAGATAGTGCATAAGAGAGGAAAGTTATCAGTAAAATATACTAATGAGTTTCAACCCTAAATTTCTGCAACTGCCCTATTTACATTAGCTACAATTGGTGCTACATGCTGCCTAGTATCCCTGCCTGCTCTGCTCCAATATCCCTGACAGCTCACTCTCTCATCCATTAACAAAGAGTCCACAGTCAGTCCTCACACATCCATCAATACAGAAGACACTCATGGTAGGTAGGGGGTTTGACTGTGACACAGAACTGAATATCTTTACTTATGAACCTGAAATAATTTTATAACCTAATCTAGTCCCCAATCCATGAATGTGAATTCTCAACCAAGGATTAATAGTCATTTGAAGAAAAAAAGTAATAACAAAACAATACAAAAGATAATAATGAAAATAAACACAATCCGGAGAAGATAGAGAAGAAAATTCAAGCAACAGAAAATCATTTTTAAGTTTAATTACTGTTTTTAAAACATTCATGACAATTATTATTTGACTAATAAGTACATTTTATTACATTAATTAACATAGACTTCTAAAAGAAGTAATTGGAGAGTAAGAAATAAACCTTGGAAATGAGTAATAGAATTTTCAAAATAAAAACAAATTCAATTGATTGATAGTGATAAACTAGATAAAGCCAAATTCTAAGCATTAACATGGAAGGCAAAGCTGATATCTATCAGAATGCAAAGCAACAATGATAGAAATACAGGAGAAAATTAAAATTTATGAAACACTAATTTATCTATTAAGAGTTGACCTAAATTTATCTAATGGGAGATTCAGAAAGAGTGAAAAGAAACAATAAATCAAATAAATACTAAAAAGGAAATTCCCTGGCTAAAGGAACACACCAGGCTTTAAACTGAGAAGTCCTATGTGTTATGTGAGAAACAATAGCAAATACTTAATAGCTTCACCTAGCTACATTCTGCTGAAATCTGACAATTCCTTAAAAAAATAAAAATACCTAAAAGAAAAAGAAAAAAGAAGGATAAAGATAAAATTGGAAGTTTTATAGAGGCACAAGGATTCAATGCCTTCTATATTCCAAAAGAAGTGTTATATCACCTGCAAAAATTTTTTCAACAATTTAACTAAAAACAGTTGACTCTTTTAAACTTCACACACATATCAAAGATATAAGCAGGTGAAGAGGATGGAAACGGAGAGGATGTGTGGGAAAGATTTCTTTAGAGAAAGCCCTCCTATAAGTCCCACTCCTCTAAGACTTGAGAAGGAGATTCAGACTCTAAAACCCAGTGCGTGGGCCTCAAACAAAATCCCCCAGGGAGCCTGAAGTTTGCTCTTCATATCTAGAAAACACAGTGGATCAGTGCCTGATTTGTAGTTTCTAATAGCAAGACAAAGACCTTATGGAAGAATTGTAATCCCCTTCTAACAATAGATCCAGGAACTAGAATGTGATACCAGTAGAAATATTGGCCTAAAGTTTAAAAATATCCAAGAAGGTGGCCTAAAAGGGAAAAGAGACCCAAGTAAAAAGAAGCTATGAGGTAAACTACTAGGGGGAATATAGAGAGGCTTAGCACTGGTCCAGGAAAGGGAGTTCTTAGAGAAGTGTGAAGAGCTCATGATAGTGCTTGTGAGGGTTAGTACAGAGTATCGACTTGATTTCCACCTTTCCACCTTTTGTACGAGGAGATAAACCTCGTGCTGCCTGAGGCAACAGTGATGGCTTCCCCTGAGGCAGTCGCCAGGTAAGATAATGTTGGTTCTCCTCAGGAGCCACTCTCAACACCCCTGTTTGCTTCTAGACCTATAAATAAACTAAAGTCCCAGCGGGCCCCTAGGAGCGAGTTTCAGAGTGTGACCCATGTGGAGGTGCACTACATTCAAAAAGAAATACTTGAGTTTTCTAATTTATATAAACAGAAATCTGGAGAACAGACATGGGAATGGATATTAAGGGTGTGGGATAATGGTGGAAGGAACATAGAGTTAGATCAGGTTGAATTTATTGATTTGGGATGACTAAGTGGGGGTTCTGCATTTAATGTTGAAGCTTATGGAGTTAAAAAGGGTTCTTATAGTTTATTTGCTTGGTTAGCTGAAATATGGATTAAAAGATGGCCCACTGTGAGCAAGCTGAAAATGACTGACCTCCTCTGGTTTAATGTAGAGGAAGGGATCCAAAGGCTTAGGGAGATTGGGATGGTGGAGGGGATTAGTCACTTTAGACCTACTCATTCCAGCTGGGAGAGTTCAGAAGATATAGAAGATATGCCTTTGATCAATGCCTTGCAAAATAGATTTGTGAGGGCAGCATCTGCATCTTTGAAGAGCCTTGTAATTGCTCTTCTCTGTATGTCAGAACTAACAGTGGGAACTGAAGTCACTCAACAAGAAAATTTAAATACAATGGGAATAACTGGACTCCATGGTGGCAGGGACCAAGTGGCAGCACCCAACCATCAAAGGCAAGGTGGGCAGAGCTGCTGTAATAGACAGCCGAGGCAAATGAGCAATCAGAATAGTCTGACTAGTGTAGAGCTCTGGCATTGGCTAATTAATCACGGTGTTCCTAGAAGTGAAATTGATAGGAAGCCTACTGCATTGCTACTTAATAAATACAAGTGGAAAACTTCTAAGTCCGAATGGACAAAAGACTAATTTGAATTATAAAAACAGAGAATCAATCAATTTCCAGACTTGAGCCAGTTTATGAACCCAGAATCCCTTGAATGAAGGGGAGGCCAGGTCTCCTTGAGGAAGGATCCCACTATGTTATTGATAATTTATGCTGTTAATCTTTCTCTCATCCTTCCCCAAGAAGACCTCCAGCTTCTTGCTTATGGAAGTCAGGTAATTCATAGAGTCTTAGGCTAGGCGCAGTGGTGCATACCTGTAGTACCAGCAGTTTGGGAGGCTAAGGTAGGTGGATCACCTGAGGTCAGAAGTTTGAGACTAGCATGGTCAAGATGGCAAAACCCCATCTCTACTAAAAATACAGTTACAAGGGTGTGGTGGCACACGTCTGTAGTCACAGCTATTCAGGAGGCTGATGCGGGAGACTCGCTTGAACCAAGGAGGCAGAGATTCCAGTGAGCTGAGACTGTGTCACTGTGCTCCAGCCTGGGTGGCAAAGTGAGACTTCATCTCAAAAAGAAAAAAAAGGAATAGAGTTTTAGCTCAGGTCTGACTTTCAGTGGGTCCAGTGGGTCCCTGAACTCATCCTGTGGTTATTTCCCCAGTGTCTGAATGCATAATTGGCATAGACATACTTAGCAGCTGGCAGTACCCCTACATTGGCTCCCTGACTGGTAGAGTGAGGGTTATTATGGTGGGAAAAGCCAAAAGGAAGCCATTACAGTTGCCTCTATGCAGAAAAATAGTAAATCAAAACCAATATCATATCCCTGGAGGGACTGGGGAGATTAGTGTCACCATCAAGGACTTGAAAGACACAGGGGTGGTGGTGATTCCCACCACATTCCTGTTCAACTTTCCCATAAGGCCTATACAGAAGACAGATGGGTTGTGGGAAGTCAGGGACCCTGAATGGAGGGACCAGTTGAAGCCATGGCAGACGAACAAAAATTGTGAAGATTTCATGGACATTTATTAGTTCCCCAAATTAATGCTTTTTATAATTTCTTATGCCTGTCTTTATTGCAATCTCTGAACATAAATTGTGAAGATTTCATGAACACTTATCACTTCCCCAACCAATACCCTTGTGATTTCCTATGCCTGTCTTTACTTAATCTCTTAATCCTGTCATCTTCATAAGCTGAGGAGGATGTACGTTGCCTCAGGACCCTGTGATGAGTGCGTTAACTGCACATATTGTTGTAGAGCATGTGTGTTTGAACAATATGAAATCTGGGCACCTTGAAAAAAGAACAGGATAATAACAACGTTCAGGAAACAAGAGAGATAACCTTAAACTCTGACTTCCAGTGAGCCGGGCGGAATAGAGCCATATTTCTCTTCTTTCAAAAGCAAATAGGAGAAATATCGCTGAATTCTTTTTTCTCAGCAAGGAACTTCCCTGAGAAAGAGAATGTGCACCTGAGGGTAGGTCTCTAAATGGCCCCTTTGGGGGCGGCTGTCTTTTACTGTCAAAGCCGAAGGTATGAAATAAGCCCCAGTCTCCTGTAGCACTCCCAGGCTTATTAGGATGATGAAATTCCACCTAATAAATTTTGGTCAGACAGGTTGTCTGCTCTCAAACCCTGTCTCCTGATAAGATGTTATCAATGACAATGAGTGCCCGAAACTTCATTAGCAATTTTAATTTGGCCCCATCCTGTGGTCCTGTGATCTCGCCCTGCCTCCATTTGCTTTGTGATATTATTACCTTGTGAAGTATGTGATCTCTGTGATGCACACCCTATTTGTGCACTCCCTCCCCTTTTGAAAATCACTAATAAAAACTTGCTGGTTTTACGGCTTAGAGAGCATCACGGAACCTGCCAACATGTGATGTCTCCCCCGGACACCCAGCTTTAAAATTTCTCTCTTTTGTACTCTTTCCCTTTTTTTCTCAGACCAGCCAATGCTTAGGGAAATAGAAAAGAACCCACATTGAATATTGGGAATGGGGTTTTCCCTGGATACGGATAGATTTTAGAGAATAACAGTGTGTTATCAAAAGCTTAACTAAGTGGTGACTCCACTTGTAGCTGCTGTACCAGGTATGGTTTCATCGCTTGAGAAAATTAACACATCTCCTGGTACCTGGTATGCAGCCACTGACTTGGCAAATGCCTTTTTCTCCATTCCTGTCCATAATGCCCACCAGAAGCAATTTGCTATCTGCTGGCAAGGCCAGCAATATACCTTTACTGTCCTACCTGAGGAGTATATCAATTCTCTGGCTTTGTGTCATAATCTTATTCAGAGAGACCTTGATCACTTTTTCACTTCCACAAGATATCACACTAGCCCATTATATTGATGACATTATGCTGATTAGATCAAGTGAGCAAGAAGTAGCAAACACACTGGACTTATTGGTGAAACATCTGCATGACAGAGGACAGGAAATAAATCCGGCTAAAATTCAGGGATCTTCTACCTCAGTAAAATTTCTAGTGGTCCAGTGGTGTGGGGCCTGTTGAGATATTCCTTCTAAGGTGAAGGATAAGTTGTTGCATTTGGCCCCTCCTACAACCAGGAAAGAGGTACAATGCCTAGTGGGCCTATTTGGATTTTGTAGGCAACCACATTCCTCATTTGGATATGTTACTCTGGCCCATTTATCAAGTGACCCAAAGGGCTGCCAGTTTTGAGTGGGGTCCAGAACAGGAGAACGCTTGAAACAGGTCCAGGCTGCTGTGCAAGCTGCTCTACCACTGGGGCCGTATGACTCAGCAGATCCAATGCTGCCTCCATAGGTGAATTACAGCAGAGGCCTCTAGGATTATGGAGCAAGGCCCTGACATCTTCTGCAGATAACTACTCTCCTTTTGAGAGACAGCTCTTAGCCTGTTACTGGACTTTGGTGGAAACTGAACGTCTGACTATGGGTCATCAAGTCACCATGAGACCTGAACTGCCCATCAAAAACTGAGTGCTTTCTGACACATCTAGCCATAAACTGGGCCATGCACAGCAGCATTCCATCATCATATGAAAGTAGTATATGTGTGATTGGGCTCAAGCAGGTCCCAAAGGCACAAGTAAGTTACATGAGGAAGTAGCTCAAATGTCCATGGTCTCCATTCCTGTCACCCATCACCCTGCCTTCTGTCTCCCAGCTTACACCAATGGCATCATGGGGAGTTACCTATGATCAGGTCATAGAGGAAGAGAAGACTAGGGCCTGGTTCATAGATGGTTCTGCACAATATGCAGGCACCACCCAAAAGTTGACAGCTGCAGCACCACAGCCCCTTTCTAGGACATCCCTGAAAGACAGTGATGAAGGGAAATCTTCCCAGTGGGCAGAACTTAGAGCAGTGCACCTGATTATGCACTTTGCATGGAAGGAGAAATTGTCAGATGTGTGATTATATGCTGATTTATGGCTGTAGCCAATGGTTTGGCTGGATGGTCAGGGACTTAAAAGAAGCACGATTGTAAAACTGGTGACAAAGAAATTTAGGAAAGAGGTATCTGAATGGACCTCTCTGAGTGGTCAAAAACTGTGAAGATATTTGTATCCTATGCGAGTGCTCACCAACTGATGACCTCAGCTGAGGAGGATTTTAATCAAGTGGATAGGATGACCCATTCTGTGGACACCATTCAGCCTCTTTCCCCAGCCACCCCTGTCATCACCAATGGGCCCATGAATAAAGTGGCCATGGTGGCAGGGATGGAGGTTACACATGGGCCCAGGAACATGGACTTCCACTCACCATGGCGCTGACCTGGCTATGGCTACTGCTGAGTGCCCAATTTGCCAGCAGCAGAGACCAACACTGAGCCCTCAATATGGCACCATTCCTCAGAGTGATCAGCCAGCTACCTGATGGCAGATGGATTATACTGGACCTCTTCCATCATGGAAAGGGCAGAGGTTTGTCCTTACTGGAATAGACACTTACTCTGGATATGGGTTTGCCTATCCTAAACACGATGCTTCTGCCAAGACCATCATCCATGGACTCACGGAATGCCTTATCCACCATCATGGTGTTCCACACAGCATTGCCTCTGACCAAAGCACTCACTTTACAGCTAAAGTAGGGCAGCAGGGGGCTCATGCTCCTGGAATCTACTGGTCTTACCATGTTTCCCCATCATCCTGAAGCAGCTGGATTGATAAAACCATAGAATGGCCTTTTGAAGTCACAATTACAACACCAACTAGGTGACAATACTTTGCTGGGCTGAGGTAAAGTTCTCCAGAAGGTGTGTATGCTCTGAATCAGCATTCAATATATGGTACTGTTTCTCCCACAGCCAGGATTCATGGGTCCAGGAACCAAGGGGTGGAAGTGGAAGTGGCACCACTCACCATCACCCCTAGTGATGCAGTGTGGAAGGGGTTGCACTAGCAAAATTCTTGCTTCCTGTTCACACAACATTAGATTCTGCTGGTCTGTAGGTCTTAGTTTCAGAGGGAGGAACGCTGCCACTAGGAGACACAACAATGATTCCATTAAACTAGAAGTTAAGATTGCCACCTAGACACTTTGGGCTCCTCCTACCTTTAAGTCAACAGGCTAAGAAGGGAGTTACAGTGTTGGCTTGGGTGATTGGCCTGGACTATCAAGATGAAATCAGTCTACTACTCCACAATTGAGGTAGTAAAGAGTATGCATGAATATAGGAGATCCGTTAGGGTGTCTCTTAGTATTGTCATGCCCTGTGATTATGGTCAATGGGAAATTACAACAGCCCAATCTGGGCAGGACTGCATATGGCCCAGATCCTTCAAGGATGAAGGTTTGGGTCACTCCACCAGGAAAAAATCCACAACCTGCTGAGGTACTTGCTGAAGGCAAAGGGAATACAGGATAGAACTAGGTAGTAATCAATACCAGCTACGACCACATGACCAGCTGCAGAAACGAGGACTGTAATTGTCATGGGTATTCCCTCCTTCTTTTGTTAAAACCATGGTTGTGCATGTATACACTGCACTAAGAATATACCTTCCTTTTATTTCCTTTTTCCCTTATCACATAAGATTTACTGACTTCACATCAGCATTTAAGTATTGTTAACTTTATGTAACAGTACTTGAGTTGGGAACTGATGCATTTCTGGTTATATGAAGGATAGCTGTGTTATGTTAGGCATAATTATGACCTTATTATCGTCTTTATTTGAAGATTATGTATGATCTCAGCAGATCTGTATGGGTTCAAGTTGACAAGGGGGGGACTTGTGATGGTTAATACTGTCAACTTGATTGAATTGAAGGATGCAAAGTATTGATCCTCGGTGGTGTGTCTGTGAGGGTGTTGCCAAAGGAGATTAACATTTGAGTGAGTGGGCTGGGAAGGACAGACCCACCCTTAATCTGGGCGGGCACCATCTAATCAGCTCCTAGTGCAGCTAGAATATAAAGCAGACAGAAAAATGTGAAAAGACCAGACTGGCCTAGCCTCCCAGGCTACATCTTTCTCCATGCTGGATTCTTCCTGCCCTCTAACATCAGATTCCAAGTTCTTCAGTTTTGGGACTCATACTGGCTCTCCATGCTCCTTGGTTTGCAGACAGTCTATTGTGGGACCTTGCGATTGTGTGAGTTAATACTTAATAAACTCCCCATATACATATCTTATTAGTTCTATCCCTCTAGAGAATATATATATATATATATATATATATTCTCCTATTAGTTCTATATATTCTATGCCTCTAGAGAATATATATATATCTCCTATTAGTTCTATCCCTCTGGAGAGCCATGACTAATACAGTGCTCATCAGGATAAAAACTTTCTGATTTTGCCAAGTTCAAAAAACTCTAAGCTGTCATAAGGTATCTCAAGTCAAGTAACAACTCTTCCATTTGTCTTTAATTTCTCACTCCTTGCACCTTCAACCTTGCCAGTTAACAAACTAGGGAAAAAGTAAGAGGAAAAGATTTACAAACGGCCACACACCACCACCATTACAACCCCTTCCACACTGCAAATGTCTAACCCAAAGAAGGTCCCAGCTTAACTTCATGTCAAATGTGGAGCTTTTGTGTTACATAAAGCTGGAGATATTTAATTACTGATTTGAGACTGTGTTTTGCAACCAGAGTAAACACACACTTAACTAATAATTTCATGAAGTCTGAAATGAATTACCACCCTAGGGTAAGGGTTGAATTACCTCCACTGAGCAGCTTTAAGAGTCAGTAGGTCACATAAATAAAGTTGTTATTATGATTACACCTCACTGTTCTAGTTGTTCAAAATACTAGTTTACTGGTACATTGTATTATATATGGTATTTTTTACTTCCCAACAAAGTAACAAGAATCAGACCAACAGCAATTATTGCTATCCTCTAAGACATTAAAACAATGCCTTTAAAATTCTGGTGAAAAATTAATTTAAAACTAGAACTCTATTTCCAGCAAAATATCTACTCAGTGTAAGGCAGAACAAGAATATTTCAGACATATGAACTTAGATCATTTGTCTCCATTGGCCTTTTTTGAAAATTACTGAAGGAGATTCTCTAGGAAAATAGAAAAAGCAATCTATGAAGGAAAATATGAGAATACATAACAGGGGCAGGTAAGTGTAAGCCAAGGAAGTAGAAGAGAGTGACTGTTTTTGAAAGAGAAATCTTTAAATGCAGTCCTATGCATCTCAGGTATTCTCCTTCCTTCTTTACAGTTCTAGTTAGATTTGCAATGTCTGCAATAAATCACATTTACTTAAACATAATCCATTTAAAGGCTGTTTATGGGATTAAATGTTAGTATTAATTTACAGACAAAGCATAGAAAATAGAATTAAGACTACAGAACAAATGTAAATGTTATCAATTATGACAACATGCATAATAATGTAACTCAAATCAAGTCAGTAAAGTGCTCTAAATGCCTCTTTCTCACAGCAGAGTCAATAGATACCATGTGAAGTGAATTATTAAAAAAACAGAAACAGAACTCAGTCATTTGTTATAATAATAACTACAAGAAAACTAAGAGAAATATTACTAAAAATGATTACTCAGGGAAGGTGAGAAGGATTCACTTTATTTTATACTTTAGCCCTTTAATATGACCTGTGTTTTCTATCACGCTGTAGGTATTACATTAAATATCAGAATGCAACACCATAAAATAACATACCATGCATAAATATGCAATGTACTTTTCCTACATTTTAGTAGCTTTTTGTCACATAGAAGGTCAACCTTGCATTACTAATCTAAACCCTTACAAGCTGTAAGCACTGAGTGAATGAATCAACAAATCACTTCTAAGTATGACTTACTACCTGAAAGAGAATACTTATACCATTAGAAGATGAAAATGTTTCTTATGACAATCACCTCCATCATTCCAAAAATCCTTAAATCTGATGTGAGTCTACCTCACATACCATTATCTATAATTATAATGACAGAAAAATAACAAAACACTCATCTGAAAAAGTACAAGATTATAATAAAAAGATTATTATAACCAAAAAGTGATTAGTTTTTATTTTATTCAAATATTTTATACAATATCAGAATCCAATGCATGTTTTAGAGAGAAAAAATATTATTGGCATTACCTAAGTTAATGCTATTATTTGAATTCATACAAATCTATTCTTCTTCTAGAATTACTAAGAAGCTATTATAATTGTAAATATTTTTATTTTAAAATAAGTGCCAGATATTTTAGAACTCTAAGGTAACAACTGCCTTACAAGAAAATTCATTACCGGAGCTAGACTTTTATGTAATTTTCATAACAATAAACTAAACTCTTAACAGGTTTTATGTAATTTTCTTCATTTTTGATCTCTTTGACCAACCATTTTTAATACCATTTTCTTTAATCACTGGCAAAGATTTAAACTACCAGTCTGATTACAAAGTGAAGGTACTCAAGATATAAAGAGATCGTTAAATGGAGCATAATGCTATTTCATTCTACCTTTAAAGAGACTAAGTCAAGTCTGACATTACATTTTGAGAAAAGAAATAACAAGATATGACCTGGGAGTGATTTCTTTTAGACAGAGGTAATTTCAAGCAGAAAAGTTAGCAGGTGAGCAGACATGATCATGATTACATTGGGATAGGTGGAAGAGCGATCCATTGAGCTGTCTCTGCTACTAATAAGCCTGTGTCCCTGAATTAACTACTTACTAGTAACATTTGGATACCTCCACTGTCCATGTATAAACCAAGTAGCCTGGAATATATAACCTCTAAATTCCTTTTCCGGTAAAATAATGATACAATATGAGCGAACAGATCTAAAGATCTGAGAGTTAAGTATGACCTAATGTAAACAAAAACAAATATCATACCTTTGTACTGCCTTTCATCTTTGTTTTACATTTGTTTTGTTCTCTGGCTTCACGAAGACCTTTCTGAGTAGGACCTTCTGGTGTATTTTCTTTTTCACAACTACGATCAACTACAAGATAATATAATTTATTCTTAATATTTGCACTGTTTATCTGTATAAAATGATTGCAACCAAAAATATGAAAACCAAGATCTTAATGATGCATATATTTTTTACAAATTCATTAAATTAATGATACCCAAACCATACCAAATGCTTTAGGTGTGGTCTCAAGATTCCATTCCCAAAAATGCAGAGTGGCATTACTACAAGGTTAACTAAATACATGGTGAGCCAGTTACAGAGCCCAGTTATGATATATCCAAATTCCTGTTATCACTAGGCTTTGTGTGTTTATAAAGAAAGTTAAAGATGGTGAAGAATAGAATGATAAGAAATGACAAAACTTCCCACATGAAACTAGATGATATATATTTTTGTTATAAAAAAGAGAATATTGTATTAATAAAATATTATTGTCTATGCTTTCCTATGTTAAGGACAAAAAGGAAAAACACAGAGTAATATTCAAAATAGTTGTAACATTGGTCTCCTACTTCTCATGGACATAATAAGCAGTCTTAATGGAATCATTTGAGAGTGGGGAATTGACAGAAAAAGTCTCTCACATTTTTCTACATATAATACATATACATATATAAGTACACATATTTCCACTTGTATTTCTAAACAGTAAGTTGATTGCAAAAAACTAAGGTTATAATCACTAACACAAATAAACAACTAAATGTTACAAATTATAACACTATATTTATAACAGAGAAAAGATGATGAACAAAGAAATATCTGGATGATTTCAAGGTCAAGTCTCTCTTAAGAAATCCTGAGATTATAAAGGCAGGGAAGAAAATGGCTGGCATTTATTTTATTTTATTTTCTGACTTTTTCTATTCAATACCAGTTCTAGACAAAAGAGAAAATCCTCAAAATAACTCCCACAATAACGTTAAAAAATGTTCCATAACCCCATGTTACATGAAAGTATTTGAGAGACCTGGGTATCCAAACTACCTGTCCTCCCCGAAGGTGCTATAAGCTAGAGTCCCACAGCATCTAGGATGCTAAAGTCTAGAAGAAAGGCAACAATTACAGCTTGCTGAGATGGAGGGAAAATATTTACTCTGATTCTCTTTTATTATATTTTCCCCTTCAAATTCCAGGGGTGTCAACCTGATAATAATTAAAAACAATAACTAACATTCACACCTCATTGATGTTTTACCACATAATGTGCACTATTCTAAACAACTTATATATACAATTTTATGCAATTATGTAAACAATCTTGTGAAGGTCACACTACCTTTTGTTCTCATTGTATATGAGAAGGGGTATGCATATAGTAATATCAGAGGAAAGAAAAATCAGTAGGGAGAAAAACTCAAGAATCCAACAGATAATTCCAGCAATATAAACAGATTTCTTGTAGCATGTAAGACACTGCTAAAGGCCACTTCATAAAAGAAATAAAATTAAAAAGCAAGCAAACAAACAAATATGGTAAGAATAACAAAGGTGGAAAATCCAAAAGGGCACGTTTTATGTGTATATGTTGTTGCTCAACAAACAAAATGAAAAATACACACTTAAAAAAATTTTAGGAAAGTATTACACATTTAAAAGCAAAACTTAGGAATAAACACTACAGAATGTACAGGGTACTGGCAGAAAAAAATGTTTTTCAATTATTTCTCAATGTAGTGAGAATAAATACGATTTCCACTCTCCAGCAAATAAGCATCACTTTTACTTACACAAAAATGTACAGAACAAATGAAAGGTGCAGACAATAAAGTCTGTATCACATTCAGTGTTAAGTGTATGTAATTCTCAGATTCTATATAGCACTTCTCAATGTTGAGTAATATCCCAGCAAAGTCTTTGTCTCTATCATAGCTTCTCATGGCTGTCATCTAATGCTTATTAATGACAAAGGCTATGGAACCAACAGGTACTGTGTAGTTTTCCAAATTTTACTTAGGTAAAGTCAACATTTTAAGGCATTCATACTTTCTTGAGATAAAACAAACAGCAAATAAACAAACACACTTTCATTTATAAAAATTCTATTTATTGTACTTTCCATTGCTAAATTGTACCCATTCAATTTTCTTTCACGTGTGTACACATTCAATCAATGTTAACCTGTTCAGGCTCTTGGATAAATATCAGAAAGACATAAATACCATAATTAAACAAATATTTAAAGAGCACTTACCTTGTGCCACTCCCTAACTTCCTTATAGAGCAAATAAAACTGAAAAGAGAATTTTTTAACTGAAAAAGGTTTTGAAGACATTTTCTATAATTTACCCCAGAGAAATGGAAAATGTCTAAGAGATTGCAACACATGTAAACTAAAATGAGGAGATTGGTCAGATCTATGTAATTAGAATTCAGAAAAAGATAATAGAGGTAAATGAGAAGATGCTATATTTGAAAAAAGTCTCTATTAATTAGACCATATAGACTACATAATTACATGAATTTGGCATCTCATAATGCAATTCTGAGCAGCAACAAAACACAAACTTAAAAAGCAGCAATTAATTAAACTATAAGAAATAATCAGTACTTGCTCTACTGTTAATTTTGAAGTACTAACTTAAGAGCTACTTTGCTTTACTATATATGACATTTCTTTCCTCTTCAAAGCTCTGAAGTCAGCTTTCACAATTTTTCACTTCACCAAGCATTTCCAATTTCTAGAAGGTCATCCTGAATTAATAATTTACCATACATTGTGACATATTAAAATGCAATTATATGTATCATTATGATCTGCTTTAAAAACAGGCATTATTGTACTGAAATTGCAACCTTATAGTAAACAAAATAACTAATACAAGGATGACAATCAAAACCAGTAGGTTTCATAAACTTTTTGAAATTAATTTGCAAAAAAGTTTTATCTCATAATATGTAGTACTAAAAAGTGCTTTCTGTATAGTGTCATGTAAATATTAGATACATATGACCCTTAATAAAAATAAAAACACCATCCATAATTTTCAGTTTAAATATATACTCAATAATAATTATTTCATAGTTTCTCCCAGAAATTTTTCTACTTTTGACCTACCAGACAGAATAAATGTAAAATTGAAAACTCTTTTCAGGTGAGATTAGGTAATAAAGTATTAATATCATCTTTGTATGGCAGCAATTATGTGGTGATTGTTTAAAATATATGTTATCATTGTCTGCATTTTCTATAATGAACATAACTTTGGTAGTCAAAAAAGTATGTTTAAAATACTTTGCTAACTTTGCTCCAAGAATCTCTATTGACATGCTAACTTCTGCCCAAAATAAATGGATAGATGGATGGATGGGTGGATGAATGGATAAATGAGACAGAGAGGGAAGTATTTTTAAAACTAAACTTAAATGAGCAAGTAAAGAGGGAGGAACTAATATGAAAATATGACGAATGACAGGAATTATGAGGAACAACCACTTAACCAACAGATCGTTTTTTTCTTTTTTTGTGTGTGTGTTGCCAGGCTGGAGTGCAGTGGTATGATCTCGGCTCACTGCAACCTCCAACTCCCCGGTTCAAGGAATTCTCTTGCCTCAGCCCCCCAAGGAGCTGGGATTAAGGCACGCACCATCACACCTAGCTAATTTTTGTATTTTCAATAGAGACAGGGTTTTACCATGTTGGCCGGGATGGTCTTGATCTCCTGACCTCATGATCTGCCTGCCTCAGCCTCCCAAAGAGCTGGGATTACAGGTGTCAGCCACCACGCCCAGCCTCGTCTTTTCAAATTACAGTCCCTGACTAAGTAGGATACCAAGTTTTAGCAACTGGAGACGTGACAGAGTCCAAGGGCCCACAGACAAATGCTGAGATCAGAAGCTTAGGGAAAAGTGCTTCAAGTTCCATATCTAAAACTAGAGTTCATGTTTACAAAGAGCATAAAATTATTCAGTACAGGATTTAAATAATTACTTTTGATCAGATAGTTGGGATATATAACTAAAAGAAACTATTTCCCCATGTTGGGTCAGAATTTCTTTTGACTAAAAGCCATCTGAAAATATCACAGATCAAAATAACAATTACAAGTTTAATCTCCAAAGTACCTTATAAATATCACTCAAGAAAAACATGCAATATGTTCTTGTATGAATTAGACTAAACACCAGGAGATAATTTCATAAATGAGTTATCTGTCAAGCATCAGTTTATTTTAATTGATATGTCAAGCATAAATATATAAAATTTAAACCATTAGAGTAGAATGAATCATTAGAGATTAATTGGTGCAAACATCAACCCAATTCACGAAGTCCCTCAACCTTTAAGCTGTTTTACATATATTCTTTTTCAGAATATTCAGTCATTTTTGGAGTTACAGTTCATGAAATTACGATCATTTCAAACCATCCTTTAATATTTATATCTGATTATATTCTTCTTATCTTAATATTAAAACAATTTTTGATGTTGACAGAAATGTACATTCTTTGTAAAAGACACAATAAAGAAAAAGGGTAGGAAGTAGTCACATAACACAGAGAAAATTATGTTAAAATCCTGATGTGTACCCTCTAATATTTTTTCTTTGCATATATTCAACAGGCATACACTTGTACCATATACATGTTTTTACTTCTTAACATTGTAACATAAGTGTTTCTTATACATGATTTTTAGAGACTTTTTATTATTGTATGATCAACTATAAACATTCACTGGTGGTTAAAAAGTGAGATTGCTTGTATTGTTGTTTACTATTATGACTGCAATAAACATCCTTGTGCATAGTCCTTTAGGAATCACTGTACATAACTGATACTACTTTAACATAAAATATTAGAAAAGTAGGAAGAAGAGATGAATAGGCAAAGCACAAAAGGTTTTTAGGGCAGTGATACTACTCTGTATGACACTATAATGTTGGATACATGTCATAAATGTGTTGAATTCCATAAAATGTACAACACCAAAAGTGAACCCTAATGTAAACTATGGACTTTGGGTGATAATAATGCCATGGACACTCATCAGTTTTAACAACTGTATCAATCTGGTAGGGGATGCTGATAATAGGGGATGCTATGTCTGGAAGCAGGTGGTATACGGTTGGGGGCAGGTGGTATATGGAAAATCACTGTACCTTCGGCTCGATTTTGCTATAAACCTAAAACTGCTCTAAAAAATAAAGTTTATCCTTTTTAAAAAATGAAGCCAGCTCACAAGAGAGAGGCAGCGACCAGGTCCTAGGGACATAATCCTTCTGGATCTAGTCATGTCTGAGAACACTGCCTGTGCCTTCTAGCTATCTGAGTCAAAAAAAAAGTCCTCTTTGTCCAAATATAAACACAGGTATACTTAAATTTATGCATTTTATTGTATGTAAATTATGTACTCTAATTGTACAGTTAGGTGTGTTTTGACAAATATAAACAGGCATGTAACTACTACCAAAATTAAGATATAAAACATTTCCATCACACCTCGATTTATTTTCCTTTTATTTTATATACCTTATAAACATTACCTTATAACACTATAATTTTTATTTTAATCAGTCACTTTTCTTCTGAGGATATTAGAAAAGGAAAACATATTTCTTATTTTAACCAGAATTTAACATTTTTAATTCTCTGTATTCAATTGTGGTACACCTTAATTTCCTTCTGGCAAATTTTCTTTTTGACCCAAAGAAAGTTCTTTAGTATTTCCTGTTGTACAGAAAGCCTTGCAACAAAATCTCTCAGTTTTCCTTTATCTTAAAATGTCTACATTTTATCTAAATTTTAAAGGATATTTTTATTGGATATACAATTTTGAATTAAAATTTTTTCCACACTTTAAAAATACCATTTCATTCTTTCTAGCCTCCAGTATTTCCTATGAGAAATCAGCCTGTATTTATATTATTGCTCTCAAGATTTTCTCGCTTCAATTTTCAACAATTTCAACACAGTGTGTTCAGGAGTGGTTCTCTTTATGTGTATAATTAGCTCTCTTCTTAGGTGTTTAAGTTTATACTTTACATGAATTTGGGGAAATTTGGGGCCATCATTTGTTTAAATATTTTTATGCTCCATTTTCATTCTTCTCTTGAGACTTTAATTTTATATATCTTAAATAGGCAAGTTTTCCTTTAATCTGTTATCTTTCTTCTTTAGACTAGATGCCTTTATTGATCTCTCTTGAAATTTACTGACACTTCTGTCATCTCTAATTTGTTGTGAAATACATTCAATAAAGTTTTCGATTGGGTGCAGTGGCTCACGCCTGTAATCCCAGCATGTTGGGAGGCTGAGGCGGGCGGATCACTTGAGATCAGGAGTTCAAGACCAGCCTGGCCAATATGATGAAACCCCATCTCTACTAAAAATACAAAAATTAGCCAGTCATGATGGCACATGCCTGTAGTCCCAGCTACTGGAGAGGCTGAGGCACCAGCAGCACTTGAACCTGGGAGGTGGAGGCTACAGTGACCTGAGATCACGCCACTGCACTCCAGCCTGGGTGACAGAGCAAGACTCCATCTCAAAAAAAAAAAAAAAAAAAAAAATTCATTTTAGTTACTCTATTTTTCAGTTGTAGAACTTCAATTTGCTTTGGTATGTATGCTTGTTCTCATTTCTCGGCTGAAATTCCTCATCTGTTCACTTCTTAATATTTTCCCTTAAGTCCTTGAATATAATCAAAATATCTGCTTTAGCACTTTCTATCTGCTAAATGCAACAATTTAGCTACTTTAGGGTAGGTTTCCATGTATTGCTTGTTGTCTTGATTATGGGTCACATTTTCCTGTTCCTATTCATATCTAGAAATGTTTAATTATGTACTAGGCAGTGTGGGTAAAAGATTATAAAGACTCTAGACGACTGTCTTCCTCAAAAGGATGTCATTTTTTGTTCTAGAAGGCAGTTCCATTTTTAGCTGATGACCCTAAAATCCTAGGCTTAATTTTATGCTTCGTAAGGGTGGATCCATGGAAAGCCCTAAATGTTTCTCAAGGCCCTGTAACTTGGCAAAACTCAAACTCCAAATTCTATGTCCTCTCTAAGAATGCTGTGTAAGTTTTGTTCCTGGTTTATAAGGTGGACATGGGATGCTGAATGTTAATGTGTTGCTAACAAAGTGTGAAAGAGGTGTTTCCACCCAGGCATGCCCAGATGTGCAATGTCTCCCATCACTGCTTAACTTCTAGAATCTCTGGCCTCCTCTTGGTCCTATATAATTGTATCTCTCTTGTAAGTCTCAGGTAGTGTTGATATGTATATGTATTGCAGCCTCAGCTAAGGACTCATAGTAAACTCCCTCACAAACTGAGTCACTCCTCATTGCAGCTCTCTTCTCTGGTGTCCTTCCCTATAGATTCTAGTGGCTTCAAAAGCTATGAACTGGGGTCTCTGATATTTCCAATTACCAGGATTGCCATGCTTTTATTGGCATCCATCTCCACGAAGCTCAGTTTGGAACTTTCCACAGACCCAAAGCCATGGTGATGACAGAGCTCACTTTATAAATTTTTCTTCTGTCAAGTGCCTTCTGTTACTTGAGCTGTCTGTTTTCTATTGCCTAAAAGGAGTTGTCCGATCTTACAGCTTAGCTTTAGAGTTATTTATACAGAGAAGACTAGTCTGGTACCAGGCATAATGACCAGAAACAGAAGTCCTTCCATTACAGTTGACTTGTTTTTCTATATAATTAATCCATACAGTATATCTATATTTCTTCTTAATCTTTTTATTAAAATTTTAATTTGTGAAATAGCCACCACTTATTCACTTTTAAATATCTCTAGAATATTAATCACTGATAAGGTTGAGAAATCACCAAACTATATTAAATTAGAGCTTCGTCACATTTTACATTTACCTTTCATTTCACGAGCATGGTAACTATGTCCTATTTCCATGTTCTTCAATATTTCTTGAAGTCCAGAAATCTAAAAAATAAAATTCAAAGAAATGAAGTTATACACTAAATGACTTTTAAAAATGTTACATAAAACACAGTATTTAAATATCCATTGTAAAATATAAAAAATATTAATCTTTTAAATTTATACCTATTTTTTAATAAAACATAAATTTTAACAAAAGAAAAACATATTTTTTAAGTGAAAATATAATTCCACCAGCTAATTATTAATTATTTATTTTAGGTAAGCATCTGAAACATTTATTTCACAGTATAGTTTCCTGAATTAAGAATACTCATTGTACACTTTAATAATTATTCAATTCTTTATTTTGAGAGCGGTTTTTCCTCTGTTCAAATTGTTTCACAATAACTATCACCTTTATATTTATAAAATATAAGGCAATTATCACTTGTAAAGTAAAATATGAAGAAGTTGTTTTTATTCCCCAAACTCTTAGCTCATTTTCCACCCACATATATTCTCTATTTTATTAAACATGTCTTATAATTAAGAACATTCTTTAGCTTGGTGTCATGATTTACCTGTATTCCTGAAAAACAGACTTAAATTTCAAATTTGACCTTAAAAGGCTATTTCATCTTGCATTGTATATGATTATACCAATACAAAATACCATCTGTTCAATTACATACAGATATATACTTTTTTCTACTATCACTGGATAGTAATATTTCTTTATTAATAGAAAATAACAATTTATTAATTATAATCTATAGATGAATGCTCACAAAATGCCTAGGTTAAAAAAAGTAAAATATTACTATCTATTCCTAGAAGCCAAAAGAATTATAAATTTCAAAAATAAACTTTTTATTTAGAATAGCATAAGATTAACAGAAGAGTTGCTAATGTAGTACTGAGAATTCCTGTTTTGTCCCATGCCCTTTTTCCCCCATTAACATCATACATTGTAATGATACATTTTTCACAAATAATGAACCAATATTGATACATTATTATGAACTACAGACCATAGTTTTAGTTTTATTAATTTTTACATAATATCCTTTTTATGTTTCAAAATCACATCCAGAATACCACCTTACAACTAGTTTTTAGGTCTCCTTAGCCTCCTCTGAACTGAGACAGTTTCTCAGTCTGATATAGTTTGGATATTTGTCCTCTCCAAATCTCTTGTTGAAATGTGATCCCCAATGTTGGAGGTGGGGCCTAGGGGAAAGTGATTGGGTCATGGAGGCAGATCTCTCACGATTGGTCTATGACCCTTTCCACTGTTCATGGGAAATCTGGTTGTTTCAAAGAGTCTGGGACCTCCCTCCTCTCTTGCCACGTGACATACTTGCTCCCCATTCACCTTCCACTGTGAGTAAAAGCTTCCGGAAGCCCTCACCAGAAGCAGATGCTGGTGCTATACTTCTTGTACAGCCTGCAGAACCATGCGCCAAATAAACCTCTTTTCCTTATAAATTACCCAGTCTCGGGTATTCCTTTACACCAATACAAAATGGACTAATACACAGATTTTCCCTGATTTTAATGTCCTTGACAACTTTGGGGAACATTAGTCTGACAGTATTTTACAGAATAGCCCTAGATTTGAGGTTGCCTGATATTTGTCCCACGGTTAGACTAAAGTAATGTATTTGCAAGAGGAAGACCACAGGGGAGTGCCATTATTATTAGCATATTACATCATAGGTACATGCTACCAACATTACTTAAAACTGATGATGTTAACCTTGATCCTTTGATCACATGATGAGAAGTCTGCCAGGTTTCCCCACTGTAAAGTTACTTTCTTCCCTATTTCCATTGCATTTCTGGTTGCAAGTCATTACTTACTAAGTGCAGCCAACATTTAACAGCTGAGTTGTTAAGCTCCATCTACTTGAGGGAAGGATTATCAACATATATTACTTGGGATTCTTCTGCAGAGATTTGTTTACTCTCTCACATGTTTTTACTAATCATTTATTTATACCATTAAGGAATCAAAGATATTTATTTTATATTTTGGGTTATAATCCAACACTACATTATTTTGTTGCTCAAATTGTTTCAGAAGGTTTGATCACTGGAAGCTCCTTCAGGTTGGACTCCTATAATGACAAACCTGACTATTGTTTGATGTTTGAGTGTCAACAGCCTTTAAGCTTTACCTCCTCACTCTTCCCTTGTGCCCAACATCTGGGCAACCGGATAAGAATGCCTGAGTATTCCCTTGTGTGGTACTGATGGGAGATTCAAATGAGTCAAGCATCACCTCACATACAAGAAATCTTACCCTGGCCCTAATCTCCAATTGCAATAAAAACCCCCAAGCCAGTCTCCCTTCCTTGCTCTCTCAAGCCATTTCAGAAATGTTTGGGAGGTAATGTGCAGCTCCCCTTAGCAAATTCAATTACACAAGTAGTGAATTTACTCATAGCCTCTGTGTGTGTGGGGGGGGGTGTGTGTGTGTGTGGTGTTATCAGTCTGAACACCCAAATCAAATCTGGTTGAGGATCCACTGACCTCTGCAGGTGCCCACTACAGTTCCTTTGTCATAACTTGACATATCCCATTATTATGTTGTTGGTTTTTTTCTTTTCTGTTCTACTTTTTGAGAATTTCCTTCCTTTCTAGTACAAGAGAATGTTTCAAGTGCTCCACGCCCATCTAGTATTTTCTCTGCCCAGCTCTAGAATCAGATACTTTTCCAAAGTACGCTGGTTTCCTTTCCTTTTATTAAAGAGTGATATTAGAAATCAAGATCTTAACACTGGATATGCTCATTGCTGGTGGAGTGTCACAACTTCTAGACCCTCCAAGCAGACAAACCTAAAAATATATATATTTAGATTTTTTAGTGTGTATACACACACACACACACACACACATATTCAGACTTAGAATCCCATGATCCAAAAAAGATAAAAGATAATTTCGTATACATACATACTTACAAATCAATTCTACTTCACCATTTTTGGGGGTCATGGAGTTCTAATTCAAAATTTTGAACACTATTTTCAATAATTTCATAAAACTACAAACAAAGTTACAGGTTTTTCATTACATTTTAAATAAATGTTGATTCACTGTCTATTATCTACTAAGGAAATTTGAAAACATGTATTTCCTATTGGATTTTCCTCATCCCACAGTGTGTTTTCACTCTTTCATATACAAACTAGCTAATATTAAAAAAATTTAAATTATTATACAATCCTTCTTTATGCAAGGTATAGGTTTAAGGAGAAACACAGTAAATGCTCATTAAGATAAGGTTTTTAAGGAAGTAACAATCAGGAATCCAGGTAGAAAACATAAGATGCTTCTTACTGCTCTTAACTCACATCCTAAAGTTTGGTTGGAAATGAATTCTCAAAGCATAACTGCATCAAACGTTGAATGATGGGTGCAGCACACCAACATGGCACAAGTATACATATGTAACAAACCTGCATGATATGCACATGTACCCTAGAACTTAAAGTATAATAAAAAAAAAAAGAAATATTCAAAAGATAAGCGCAAAAGTAATACATCTTCTAAAGATTATAGAGAAACATTTCATATATTTTAAGATATTTTCTCTGTACACATATTTTGAATAAATTCATTCTATAGCTTCATGTCACACTACTAATATGTTCAATTTAAAAGGCTAATCTGTGCCTGTACACTCACGGTATAGCTGATTAGTATGCTACAACAGAAGGAAAGGATTGGTTGGCCATAAATCATTCTTTGTATGAAGGGTACACAGTTTCCATTCATTAAGTGGTAACCTTGGCTTGTTCCACAAGGACACACCTGGAGAGCTGACAGGACTAGGACTATATTCCGTGCCCTAATTTTGAGAGTAGGTTAATTAAGCCTTGGTTTAGACTTGTATAAGGGATATTTGACAGTCACTTTGGCCACTTAGCAATTTGGGTTTAGAGAATTATGGGTCTTCCACCTTTTGCAATAGATATCAAATATTTACACAGCCTTTACTCTAACTAGGACTTGCATTGGCTCCATCAATCCTGTGTACCCCTTTTGGATTCTGAACAAAATCTAGTGATATAAGGAACAATGTAGAGTTTGGAATTTATCCTGAGAATGGTGGCTGCCACATCCAGTTTCCATTGACAAGCATAACAAAATTCAGAAAGAGTATCAAGCGTTCAGTATTAGCATTGTCCATGGTAAAACTTGTGACAGCCCAGTGGCAGCAATAGCATCTCCTATTTAAATTTGACTTTCTCAAATTGTAGTGAATCTACCACCTTGAACAGCAGATTTGGGGAGAAAAGCTATTTATAAATCCTAACTGCTCTGTTTTATTTCTTTTTTTCAACGTTATGTTAAGAGTGGAACTAACTGTCCCATATTAGATATCAAGAAATTTGCTCTTTAGAATTTTCCAACCAAGGTCGCTTCCAAGATGGCTGAATAGGAACAGCTCCAGTCTGCAGTTCCCAGTGTGATCAACAAAGAAGACAGATTTCTGCATTTCCAACTGAAGTGCTGGTTCATCTCATTAGGAGTGGTTGGATAGTGGGTGCACCCCATGGAAGGTGAGCCGAAACAGGGCAGGGTGTTGCCTCACCCAGGAAGTGCAAGGGGTCGGGGGATTTCCCTTTCCTAGCCAAGGGAAGTCGTTACAGATGGTACCTGGAAAAATGGGACACTTCTGCCCAAATACTGCACTTTTCCCATGGTCTTAGCAACAGGCAGACCAGTAGATTTCCTCCCATGCCTGGCTCGGCAGGTCCGATGCCCATGGAGCCCTGCTCACTGCGAGTGTAGTAGTCTTGAGATTGACCTGCGAGGCTGCAGTCTAGCGGGAGGAGGGGAGTCCACCATTGCTGAGGCTTTAGCAGGTAAACAAAGCAGCTGGGAAGCTCAAACTGGGCAGAGCCCACCATAGCTCAGCAAGACCTACTGCCTCTATAGACTCCACTTCTGGGGGCAGGGCGTAGCTGAACAAAAGGCAGCAGAAACTTCTGCAGACTTAAACCCCCATGTCTGACATCTCTGAAGAGAGCAGAGGTTCTCCCATCATGGTGTTCAAGCTCTGAGAACGAACAGACTGCCTCCTCAAGTGGGTCCCTGATCCCCGTGTAGCCTGACTGGGAGACACCTCCCAGTAGGGGTCGACTGATACCTCATATAGGCAGATGCCCCTCTGGGACAAAGCTTCTCAAAGAAGGAGCAGGCACCAATATTTGCTGTTCTGCAATATTTGCTATTCTGCAGCCTCTGCTGGTGATACCGAGACAAACAGGGTCTGGAGTGGACCTCCAGCAAACCCCAATAGACCTGCAGCAAAGGGCCCTGACTGTTAAAAGGAAAACTAACAAACAGAAATAGAATCAACTTCAAAAAAAAGGACACCCACACCAAAACCCCATCTGTAGGTCATTAACATCAAAGACCAAAGGTAGATAAAACCACAAAGACGGGGAGAAACCAGAGCAGAAAAGCTGAAAATTCTAAAAACCCAAGTGCCTCTTCTCCTCCAAAGGATCACAGCTCCTCACCAGCAATGAAACAAAACTGAATGGAGAATGACTTTGATGAGTTGACAGAAGTAGGCTTCAGAAGGTCAGTAATAACAAACTTCTCCGAGCTAAAAGAGCATGGTCTAACCCATCGCAAGGAAGCTAAGAACCTTGAGAAAAGGTTAGATGAATGGCTAACTAGAATAAACAGTGCAGAGAAGACCTTAAATGGCCTGATGAAGCTGAAAACCACAGCACGAAAACTTTGTGATGCACGCACAAGCTTCAGTAGCCAACTCAATCAAGTGGAAGAAAGGGTATCAGTGATTGAAGATCAACTTAATGAAATAAAGTGAGAAGACAACATTACAGAAAAAAGAGTAAAAAGAAATGAACAAAGCCGCCAAGAAATATGGGATTATGTGAAAAGGTCAAATCTACATTTGATTGGTGTACCTGAAAGTGACAGAGAGAATGGAACCAAGTTAGAAAACACTCTTCAGGATATTATCCAGGAGAACTTCCCCAACCTAGAAAGGCAGGCCAGCATTCAAATTCAGGAAATACAGAGAACAACACAAAGGTACCCCTCGAGAAGAGCAACCCCAAGACACATAATCATCAGATTCTCCAAGGTTGAAATGAAGGAAAAATGTTAAGGGCAGCCAGAGAGAAAGGTCGGGTTACCAACAGAGGGAAGCTCATCAGACTAATAGCAGATCTCTCGGCAGAAATTCTACAAGCCAGAAGAGAGTGAGGACCAATATTCAACATACTTAAAGGAAAGAATTTTCAACCCAGAATTTCATATCCAGCCAAACTAAGCTTCATAAGTGGAGGAGAAATAAAATCCTTTACAGACAAGCATATGCTGAGAGGTTTTCTTACCACCAGGCCTGCCTTACAAGAGCTCCTGAAGGAAGCACTAAACATGGAAAGGAACAACTGGTACCAGTCACTGCAAAAACATGCCAAATTGTAAAGACCATCGATGCTATGAAGAAACCGCATCAATTAACGGGCAAAATAACCACCGAACATAATAATGACAGGATCAAATTCACACATAACAATATTAATCTTAAATGCAAATGGGCTAAATGCCCCAATTAAAAGACACAGACTGGCAAATTGGATAAAGAGTCAAGACCCATCAGTGTGCTGTATTCAGGAGGCCCATCTCATGTGCAGGGACACATATAGGCTCAAAATAAAAGGATGGAGGAAGAGCTACCAAGCAAAGGGAAAGCAAAAAAAGCAGAGGTTGCAATCCTAGTCTCTGATAAAACAACTTTAAACCAACAAAGATCAAAAGAGACAAAGAAGGCCATTACATAATGGTAAAGGGATCAATTCAACAAGAAGTCAACTATCCTAAATATGCACCCAATACAAGAGCACCCAGATTAATAAAGGAAGTCCTTAGAGACCTATAAAGAGACTTAGACTCCCACACAATAATAATGGGAGATTTAACATCCTACTGTCAATATTAGACAGTTCAATGAGACAGAAGGTTAACAAGGATATCCAGGACTTGAACTCAGCTCTTCACCAAGCAGACCTAATGGACATCTACAGAACTCTCTACCCCAAATCAACAGAATATACATTCTGCCCATCACCACATTGAAATTATTCTAAAATTGACCATATAATTGGTAGTAAAGCACTCTTCAACAAATGTAAAAGAACACAAATCACAACAAACTGTCTCTCAGACCACAGACCACAGTGCAATCAAATTAGAACTCAAGATTAAGAAACTCACTCAAAACCACACAACTACATGGAAACTGAATACCCTGCTCCTGAATGACTACTGGGTAAATAACGAAATTAAGGCAGAAATGAAGACGTTCTTTGAAATCAATGAGAACAAAGACACAACATACCAGAATCTCGGGAACACATTTAAAGCAGTGGGTAGAGGGAAATTTATAGCACTAAATGCCCACAAGAGAAAGCAGGAAAGATCTAAAATTGACACCCTAACATCACAATTAAAAGAACTAGAGAAGCAAGAGCAAACAAATTCAAAAGCTAGCAGAAGGCAAGAAATAACTAAGATCACAGCAGAACTGAAGGAGATAGAGACAAAAAAAAAAACCTTCAAAAAATCAAAGAATCCAGGAGCTGATTTTTTTGTCTATCAACAAAATTGTCAACAAAATTTTGTCTATCAACAAAATTGATAGACTGCTAGCAAGACTAATAAAGAATAAAAGAGAGAAGAATCAAATAGATGCAATAAAAAAATGATAAAGGGGATATCACCACTGATCCCACAGAAATACAAACTATCATCAGAGAATACTATAAACACATCTATGCAAATAAACTAGAAAATTTAGAATAAATAGATAAATTCCTGGACAAATACTCTCTCCCAAGACTAAGCCAGGAAGAGGTTGAATCTCTGAATAGACCAATCACAGGCTCTGAAATTTAGGCAATAATTAAGAGCCTACCAACCAAAAAAAGTCCAGGACCAGACGGATTCACAGCTGAATTCTACCAGAGGTAAAAGAGGAGATGCTACCATTCATTCAGAAACTATTCCAATCAATAGAAAAAGAGGGAATCCTCCCTAATTCATTGCATGAGGCCAGCATCATCCTGATACCAAAGCCTGGCAGAGACACAACAAAAAAAGAGAATTTTAGACCAATATCCCTGATGAACATTGATGCAAAAATCCTCAATAAAATGCTGGCAAACCGAATCCAGTAGCACATCAAAAAGCTTATCCACCATGATGATGTCAGCTTCATCCCTGGGATGCAAGGCATATGCAAATCAATAAACGTAATCCATCATATAAACAGAACCAACAACAAAAACCACATGATTATCTCGATAGATGCAGAAAAGGCCTTTGGCAAAATTCAACAGCCCTTCTTGCTAAAATCTCTCAATAAACTAGGTATTGATGGAACGTATCTCAAAATAATAAGACCTATTTATGACAAACCCACAGCCAACATCATACTGAATAGGCAAAAAACTGAAAGCATTACGTTTGAAAACTAGCACAAGACAACGATGCCCTCTCTCACCACTCCTATTCAACATAGTGTTGGAAGTTTTGGCCAGGGAAATCAAGCAAGAGAAAGAAAGAAAGGGTATTCAATTAGAAAAAGAGGAAGTCAAATTTTCCCTGTGTGCAGATGACATGATTGTATATTTAGAAAACCCCATCATCTCAGCCCAAAATCTCCTTAAGCTGATAAGCAACTTCAGCAAAGTCTCAAGATACAAAATCAATGTGCAAAAATCACAAGCATTCCTGTACACCAATAACAGACAGAGGGCCAAATCATGAGTGAACTCCCATTCACAATTGGTATAAAGAGAATAAAATACCTAGGAATCCAGCTTACAAAGGATGTGAAGGACATCTTCAAGGAGAACTACAAACCACTGCTCAGTGAAATAAAAGATGAAATAAAAGACACAGACAAATGGAAGAACATTCCATGCTCATGGATAGGAAGAATCAACATCTTGAAAATGGCCATACTGCCCAAGGTAATTTATAGATTCAATGCCATCCCCATTGAGCTACCAACGAGTTTCTTCACAAAATTAGAAAAAACTACTTTAAAGTTCATATAGAACCAAAAAAGAGAGTGCATAGCCAAGACAATCCTACGCAAAAAGAACAAAGCTGGTGGCATCAGGCTCCCTGACTTCAAACTATGCTACAAGGCTACAGTAACCAAAACAGCATGGTACCAGTAACAAAACAGATATATAGACCAATGGAACAGAACAGAGGCCTCAGAAATAACACCACACATCTACAACCATCTGATCTTTGACAAACCTGACAAAAGCAAGAAATGGGGAAAGTATTCCCTATTTGATAAATGGTACTGGGAAAACTGGCTAGCCATATATAGA
Organism: Colobus angolensis palliatus; assembly: GCF_000951035.1. Classification (NCBI taxonomy): domain Eukaryota; kingdom Metazoa; phylum Chordata; class Mammalia; order Primates; family Cercopithecidae; genus Colobus; species Colobus angolensis. The sequence goes on from NW_012123487.1 coordinate 7,441,485, forward strand.
AAGCTGAAACTGGATCCTTCCCTTATGCCTTATACAAAAATTAATTCAACATGGATTAAAGACTTAAATGTAAGCCTAAAACCATAAATCCCAAGAAGAAAACCTAGGCAATACCATTTATGATATAGGCATGGGCAAAGACTTCATGGCTAAAACACCAAAAGCAATGACAACAAAAGCCAAAATAGACAAATGGGATTTAATTAAACTAAAGAGCTTCTGCACAGCAAAAGAAACTACCATCAGAGTGAACAGGCAACCTACAGAATGGGAGAAAATTTTTGCAATCTACTCATCTGACAAAGGGCTAATATCCAGAATCTACAAATAACTTCAACTAAATTACAAGAAAAAAACAAACTACCTCATCAAAAGGTGGGTAAAGTATATGAACAGACACTTCTCAAAAGAAGGCATAAAGCAGCCAACAGAAACATGAAAAAGTGATCATCATCACTGGTGATCAGAGAAATGGAAATCAAAACCACAATAAGATACCATCTGATGCCAATTAGAATTGCAATCATTAAAAAGTCAGGAAACAACAGATGCTGGAGAGGATGTGGAGAAATAGGAATGCTTTTACACTGTTGGAAGTGTAAATTAGTCCAACCATTGTGGAAGACAGTGTGGTGATTCCTCAAGGATCTAGAACCAGAAATATCATTTGACCCAGTGATTCCATTACAGGATATATACCCAAAGGATTATAAATGATGCAACAATGAAGACACATGCACACGTATGTTTATTGCAGCACTATTTACAACAGCAAAGATTTGGAACCAACCCAAACGTCCATCGATGATAGACTGGATTAAGAAAGTGTGGCACATATACCTCATGGAATACTATGCTGCCATAAAAAAGGATGAGTTCATGTCCTTTGACATGAACATGGATGAAGGTGGAAACCATCATGCTCAGCAAACTATCACAGAGACAGATAACCAAACACCACATGTTCTCACTCATATGTGGGAATTGAAAAATGAGAACACATGGACACAGGGCGGGGAGCATCACACACCGGGGCTTGTCACGGGATGTGGGGCTAGGAGAGGGATAGCATTAAAAGAAATACCTAACGAAAATGATGAGTTGATGGGTGTAGCAAACCAATGTGGCACATGTATACCTATGTAACAAACCTGTACGTTGTGTACATGTACCCTAGAACTTAAAGTTTAAAAAAATATTTTTCCCATTAATAAAGATTTTCCAAATTGGGATATTTTTAGGGTGAAAGTTAAATTTATTAAAAATTACCCTGTGCAAATGGGTGTAAATCAGGATTGCTGGAACAAATGAGGACATAGAACATCCTGTAACATAAAAGAAGACAGGGAGATATTTCATACAATAGAACAAAGAAGTGAAAAGAGTTCTGTGCCTGAGTGATGGACGAGATGCCTGAGGGACGAGGTAACAATAGGTCAGACATGAGTCCTGGTTTATCTACCAAGTGAAAAATGCAAGAGGGGCCAGTTGGAAATGAAGGACAAATAAAGCCAGACAGTCCAGAGATACTCCAGGAATTTAAGTACACTTGCTCTTACTTTTTCAGGCAATAGCCTAGGAAAATTGACAACCCCTTAAAGACTCCTTCATATTTTACATTGTGCTAGAAAAACATACTACTCTCCAGGTGATGTTGAAAATGGACTGAGAAAGGTATATCTGTGTAGATGGACCCTAACTGGTTTCCAAATTGCTCATGGCTTGTACTTGCAATATAGAGAAATCAGAAGCCTCAACCACCTCGGTGGGATACATGGAAATGTTAATATTTGATGTACTAGAGCAGAAGAAAAACTAGGGTTAGGATAATGAGGTCACAGATATAAAGGAGTTCACAGATATTGTGGCAGAGGCCATGGATTTAGCAAGGTGTGCTGGGTTCACATACAAAAGAACTACCCTGGAACTATCCAGGAGCTATCCAGAACTATCCAGCTATCATGTACCTGGACACCACCAACCTAATCAAACAAGTCACAGTACACTGGAGAGTGAATATAGCCTGTAGACTTTAAACTATATGGATAGATAAGTAACTTTTTTACTAGGAACCATTTGGGGAAGAATAAAAAGGGCATGCCATTTGAAGGAAGAAAATGAGCACTAATAACTATGTTTTAGCTAAACATTCAGTTAATATAATATTCAAACACCCTGTGTTAAACCCAAAGACACTGGTTTAACTCATAAAGACTGGAATAGTCTTTAATATGCAGGTTATCTTTTCTTTTGTCTTCAGCGGGAGTAGGAGTTCAAAGACAAAACCGGTTGCAGATAATAAAGATATATTTCTTTGCAAATCTGAACAGTAGTATGTAAAATTCAACTTTAACTCATAGATCAAATGATTTTAACTTTTTAAACATGTTTTAATCTTATACACATATCAATCATAAGGCAAATAATTTATCCCTATTTAATAAGTGAGTAAAAAGACATATTTAAATAACGTGAATCCTCACTTGGCTGTTTTATAACACAACTAGAATTCATACCAGCCATTCCCAGTACTTAGCTCTTTCCACTAAACCATCGAGGAGCAACTTGAAACACAAATATTGTACATGGTATATAGGAGATAAGCATGAGACCAGGAGGACTAAAGACAGTAAGATGGGTAGCAAAAATTTAAGCATGGCCCATCTGGAATAGGAAATAGGAAGAGATCTGAATCTAGCTCCTAATACCTCAGGATATAGAATAAAGCCTTTTGTTAGGAGACTGGGGAAGACAGATTAGATGAAAAGAAGCAAGGGTATGAAATTCTGAAGGTTTGATTATAATGCCATAAAATTTAAATAATTGTTAAACTCATTTGTATTAGTTCATTCTCACACCACTATGAGGAAATACTCGAGACTGGATATTTTATAAAGAATAGAGGTTTAATTGGTTCAAGTTCCACATGGCTGGGGAGTCCTCAGGAAATTTACAATCACGGTAGAAGACACCTCTTCACAGGGCAGCAGGAAAGAGAATGAGTGCAAGCAAAAGAAATGCCAGACGCTTATACAACCATTAGATCTCGTGAGACTCACTCACTATCATGAGAACAGCATGGGAGAAACCACCTCTATGATTCAGTTACCTCCACCTGGTCCTGCCCTTGACACGTGGGGATTATTACAGTTCAAGGTGAGCTTTGGATGGGGACACAGCCAAATCATATGATCATTGTATTTAATATTACTTAAAATTCAAACATTCAAAACACAAAATTAAATTCAAGCACAAGGGGCATCAAGACAATGATGTTTTGCATTTTCATTGCTAAGAATTTCACTCAAAAGACAAAATAAATTTGATTAAAGCATGTCTTAACAATAAAATTATTCGAACGAGTATTATCATCATGTAAGCTTTTGTAGCTTCTGAAAGTTTGGCCAAAAATGGAAATCTCCAGAAAACAATAATAGAATGTTAAGCATAGTTGCAGTTTTACACATTCTAAAAAAATTGTTAAATGGTTTTAAAGTGGCATATAAACATTTCGTTTCTTTTTCTTAAATTTTTATGCCAAAGGGATCTCACCCACTACCCTAGGTCTAGGCCTATACAAAAACCCTAAAAGGATGTCACTCATCAGCAAAAATTACAAAAGACTTGAGTCAGTACCTAGGAGGGAGTTTTTATTTATTAAAATATCTCATATCAGTTTCACAGCAATCTTAAAAGGTAAAGTCTTTGGTCTTTGCAGCTACATTTTATATATGAGAAATCTGAGCTCCAATTTGTTTAAATAACTCTCCTAAGGTTAATGTTTATAGCTGTCAAAGCTGGTATTTAAACCCAAGTTTGATCACAATGGCTGTTTTTTCTTCAAACTACAATTTAATAATCTGCTATAAATTTATGTCTCAATTAAACAATATTTAATTTAATTTTTTTGAGACACTGTCTCACTCTGTTGCCTAAGCTGGAGTGCAGTGGCATGGAGCCATCTCGGTTCACTGCAACCTCTGCCTCCCAGGTTCAAACTATTCTTGTGCCTCAGTCTCCCGAGTAGCTGGGATTACAGGCCTGTGCCACCACACCTAGCTATTTTTTTTTTCTTTGATATTTTTAGTAGAGACAGGGTTTCACCATATCGGCCAGGCTGGTCTTAAACTCCTGGCCTCAAGTGATCCACCTACCTTGGTCTCCCAAAGTGCTGGGATTACAGGCATGAGCCACCGCCCCTTAATCTTTATATGTAGTTAAATGGATAAATACTTTTTCTGAATGTTTCCAAATGGATCTCTTTTACATGAAAGTTGGTTGAAAATGCTTTAAAATTAATCTCAGAAACAAAACCAGTATTTCTACTTGTATTATTTAAAAAAAATGATTAAAAGATCATTTTAAGTTAGCTTTGACTGTATCTTTACCTGCGCAACTACTTTGTCTCTTTCCAAGGAGGTCAGCATTTTCTCCTTCAGTAAAGTGTGGTGTTTCTCATGTAACACCCTTATAGTTGGTTCATAAGACGCATAATGTAACTTCAACCTATAAAAAATAAAATGTCAATAGTATCTTAAGGGGTTATTGAGTTAAATCAGTAATTTCCATCTAACATCGAAACCTTTTTTACTTTTTCTTTTTTGCTGTGAAATAAAAATGAATAATCTCATAAAGGTTAACACACTACAGCCACGAAGCACAAAAAGCACACAAATTCACTGCAACTTGAGGGTGGAGGGTGCAGTGAGTGAGCAAATCTCATGTCTTAATTAGTTCTCTATTTCCTACTAGCACCTTTCGCTGTGTCCAAGTATGTACTCAGAATATTGCTGCTACCCATGAAATTTTTGTTAATTTGGAAATAACTGTCAGAAAGACAAGGGCCACAGATAATAGATGATTAAACATGGAGTGTCATTCACATCAAAATAAACTAAAGGATAGTCTTCAAAACAAGTTTGGCTAATCTTCTATTTTAAAAATTAAGTATAAAAACATTTTGATATCTAAACAGAAGGAATAGTTCACCCTAGTATATAATATAAATATCTTTAAAAATCTGTTTTATTTGAAAATGACCTCAAAATCTTTTTACTAAAGTGTAATTTACATGGATAAAACATACAGCTCTTAAGCGTTACTGTTCAGAGTTTTGAGAAATGCACATCCAAGTAGTACACATTATCAAAATATGAAACATGTCTAACACCCCAGAAAATTCTAGAACTTCATGTATTTGGTAACATATAACATGTTCTCTTTTTTAACTAGTTTATTTCACTCAGCATAATGTTTCTTTAGATTATTCCTATTACTTTACATCGCAATACTTCACTCCTCTTTACTGTGAGTAGTATCCCCTTGTATGTAAATGTGTTTATCCAATATTTTGCTGATGAAAAACCTGAGTGGATTTTAGTTTGGGCTATCATGAATAAGGCCTCTTTAAACATTCTTATATAAGTAAGATTTTTTGATCATATATCTTCATTTATTTTAGATAAATACCCAGGAGTTTAATTGCTGGGTTGTAATTTATACTTCCAGCAACCCTATATGACAGTCCTGGTTACTCTACATTCTTGCCAACCTCTGGTGATATCAGTCTAATGAGAGTTTATCCATCTTATTATCAAATTTGTCAGCTTTATTATATTTTCCATTAACCAACATCTAACTTTGTTGATTTTTTGTTTGTCCATTTGCTATTTTATTGATTTCAGCTCTTATTTTTCATTTCTTCATGTTTCTTGGTTGTAGTTTGCTCTTTTGAAGCTTCTAAGATGACATCATTGGTTTTAAAACTTTATTTTCTAAAATAAGCATTTAAAGCCATCAATTTCAATTTAAGCTGCATTGGCTGCATTTCAATATGCTGCATTTTTAATCATTCAGTTCAAAATATTTTCTAATTTCTTTCTTTGCCTCATGGATTATTTAAAGCATACTACTTAATTTCCAAATATTTGAGAAACTCCCTGAGATTTTTAAAAATTGATTTCTAATTTAATTTGATTTTGGTCAGAAAACATTCTTTGTATGACATCAATCCTTTGAAATGTATAAAGACTTGTTTTACGGTTCAGTATATGATCTATTTTAGTGACAATTCCATGTGAACTGGAAAGAGCAAAGTAGAAGTCAAGAAATGTTAACTATGCTCAGTTGATTGACAGCATTCTTCTACACAACCTCTGGAATCTCTATCTTGCTCAGAGCTTCCCAGGCGCTGTTTCCTGCCAGGCTTTGTGTTCTCTCATCCTATACTTCCACAAGTTAGTTATGAGGCCAAAGATTGAAAAGGACTATTGTAGATATTTCTTACATTTCATATACCTCCTTCCTTCTGTGTACTCCATGCTGCAAGTTCCAGCTACCTCTATAGCCCTGAACTCTGATCTCTGCCTCCTCAGCTCCGAAAACCACCATGCTCTGCTTCGGCTATATCTGGTCCCCTCTGTTGGAATGGGAGTCTGTAAGGGCCAGGAAATAAGTAGGGTCCTGGCTCACAGCATATTTGGTCCATGTACCCACCCAGTGATCAATTCCAGTGTTCCTGAGTAAATAATTGGGATTGATATACTTGGCAATTGGAATAAGCTGGCAGAATGGGGAAGGTTATCCCCAGCCTCTTCTTGGATGTCAAATACATCTATGAATATTTCTTCCTATACTTTCTAATACTGAGTGTTAAAATCCTAAGTATAACTAAGGAAATATCTATTTTTCCTTTCAATTTTATCAGAGTTTGCTTCATGTATTTTGAAGCTCTTATATTAGAGTAATGCATATTTAATATTATGTCTTCCAGGTGAACTGACTCTTTACTACATGAAATGTATGAAATGTCCCTGTCTTCTTCTCTGGTTCTCAGGATGCCCCTGAGAATATTTTTCTGTAGCCCTATAGGCTTACAGAGGTGGGCCCCATTTCCTACAAAGAAGTAGTACTTCAGCTGTGCTGTAAGATGCTGAAAAGCCCTCTTCCCCACAAAGAAAGAGATGTCCCCACCCCGGCCCCACCGCTGGAAGTATCCCTACCTCCTCTCCTCAGTGTGATTACGGAGAAAAGAGACTATACATCTAAACTGCTGCAAGAAATAGTCAGCATGTACTGGCAGGAACCAGAAAAGTACCCCCAGAGGCTGGATTTTGAGGTACTTGATTAAAGGGGGGTGGAATGCAAGACTGGATAAACAATAATTCCTTGACCTCCACACAATGGATTTAACATTATAGTAAGAACTCCAGCGAATAAGGTAGATTCACTTCTAGGGTGGTCCTTAGAAACTTGGAAAAAGATACCCAACACTGTGAAGTGGAAATGCTGGAGCTACCCTGGCAGATAGTAGAGGAAGCACTCCATAACACCATAGCAATTATATACTGTTATAAATAGCCTCGATTTTTCTGCAAATTACCCCTGGCTATTTAATTGAGTGGCTATTTACTGGGGAAAGATATTTTTAAGAATTTGTCATTCAAATTCAGAAACTTAAAGCAAAATCATGACCCCCCTGTTAGAATGGGAGTCTATAAGGGACAGGAAATAAGTAGGGTCCTGGCTAAAGTCTGCTCACAGCATATTTGGTTCATGTAAGCATCCAGTGATCAGTTCCAGTCTTCCTGAGTAACTAATTTGAATTTGTATACTTAACAATTGGAATAAGCTAGCCTCTTCTTGGATTTCAAATACACCTATGATGGACTATTTGATATTGTTCCAGAAGTTCTGTTTATGTTTTTTCAGTCTTTTTTCTTTGAGTCCCTGCTCATTTCTTTTCAGCTTTTTTCTCTTTGAGCATCAGTTGGATCATTTTCCATCTTCCTGTCTTCATGTTCATTGATCTTTCCATTGGCAATGTCCAATCTTCTAAGACCTACTAGTAAATTTTTCATTTGCATATTATGCTTTTTTCAGTTCTCAAATTTCAGTTTAATTCTGTTTATCACTCCTATAGTCACCATTTTCTTTAAAACTCTAAGCATTTCATAATAACTGTTTTAAAGTCCCTGTCTGCTAATTCTGTAATTCTTTTATCTCTGTGTCTGTTTCTGCTTTTTCCTGATTATAGGACATGTCTTCCTGCTTCTAGATATATCTATAGATAGATCAATACATATAAACTTTATTTATTTATTGTATGTTGGACATACACTTGTCTGAATTTTGTTTTCTTCCTTTAAAGAGTTATTTTCTGACAGACAGTTAATTTCCCAGTGAATCAGTTGAGTTTTTCAAACCTTATACCTTTAAGCTTTTTGGAGAAAAAGTCTAAAGCAGCATTTTCTCTAGGACCAACTAGGTCTGCTTCTATGGCATGGCTTGTGGAGGATATTAAGTAAATGTTCAGAGTATTCAGTGATGTTCCTTCCCTTATGGCTGATCAGAACTCCTACATCTCCTAGCACTGTGCAACCTCTGGAATCTCTTGCTCATAGCTTCCCAGGTGCTGCTTCCTGCCAGGCTTCGTATTCTCTCATCTTATACTTCCACAAGTTAGTTACGTGGCCAAAGACTGAAGAGAACCATTACAGATATTTCTTAAGTTACATTTCATGTACCTCCTTCCTTCTGTGTACACCATGCTGCAAGTTTCAGCTATCTCTGCAGCCCTGAACTCTGATCTCTGCCTCCTCAGCTCCAAAAACCACCATGCTCTGCTTGGGTTATATCTGGTCAAACTGTGGGCTGAAAAGTACCTTCAGGAAGATATGTGGGGTAACCATCCTGCTCATTTTGTGTTTGTCTTCTCTTAGGCATCAAGGTCCTGCTTTGCCAATTTTCCACCATCTTTAAAAAAAAAACTGCCTCCTGTATTTTGTCCAGTCTTGTAGTTCCTTACATTTGGGGAGCTAGTTTAGTACTAGTTGGAGAGCTAATTCTATACTATTTACAATGGCATAGCACAAAGCAGAAATTCCCTAAAAGTCCTCCAAAAGAATAATATTTTATTTCATTAATAATTGAAATAGAGCTTTTCATTTTCTATAATATTTTCATAGCAGTATTTATAAAAGTCATTAATTTGGATATCACATTATACCTCATTGATGATAGCAATAGAAATTAAGTATTAAAGTGCAGTTGCATTTTATACACAATTAATGTGTATTAATACGACATTCAGAAAGAGTAACAAAAATAAAAATTTAGGTAGTACATACAGTTCTATCCTCTGTTCTGATTAGCTTCGTGTGTGTGTGTATGTATGTATGTGTGTATATGTATATATACACACACATATATATACTTTTGTGTATACTATAATCTCCATAAACATTACATATGTCTAAATACATAAAACACACAGATATAGAATTGTATACACACAACCATGTACACTGTAATCTGTGGATGGTTGAAGAATTTTAAAGCAAATATTGATGGCAAAATTTCCCTTTTTTTACTAACTTTGGAATTTAACTCATTCATGAGATATGGCTTGACTATCTTCTGTTAAAAGAATTAACAACACATAGAATTTCACTAGAATGTAACAAAGAAAAAACATCGCTACAAAAAAATTAAAACATAAAAAAATTTAGCTGGGTATGGTGGCATGCACCTGTAGACTCAGCTACTCAGAAGGCTGAGGTGGAAGGATTGCTTGAATCCAGGAGTTGGAGGCTACAGGATGCCTTAATCTCACCACTGCATTCTACCATGGGTGACAGAATGAGACTCTGACTCTAAAAAGCAAAACAAAACAACAAACAAACAAACAAAAAAGAAATACTATAAAATTTATTATCAAACTAGTTGAAAAATGTACAGAAAAAGTAAGGTAAACATTTAATGGTTTACAATGAAAGGAAATATGGATACACTATTAATGTATTTGGGTAAAATATGACATAAGAGATCTCAGACCCTAACTTTGCCTGGCATCAAAAACACTCTATCCTATAGCTGATTTATTATGCAATAGCACAGCTATCAGGCAAAGTATTCACTGTGTTTGACTGATTAACTTGATGCCCAGCTTTTTTGTGACTTGATGGCATCACTGAAGTTTTGTTTTAGGTCTTTAAAAAATGTGCTTTAGTGATTCATCCAGATTGCTAAATGGAGATGTTTTTCTTAATGATTAAATGAAGAAATAAAGGCTATCTGAGTATAGAGCAAGTGTAGCTATATTACAAAGTAATGTGTGCTTCTTTACCAGGGTGCCTGAAATAATGAAATACAAAAAAAACATACAGTCTAAAGTGATTAATTTTATATGAAAAGTATTCCCTTTAAACGTATTAGGAATTTGAAGAAGTATGGTACATTTTTAAATATAAATGGTTAGGGGCTATTGTATTGGACAGTACAGATACAGAGTATATCATCACGAAAAGTTCTGTTGAATAGCACTGCCCTAGAGCAAGCAAATAGAATTTTATTTAAGGATTGTAAATTTCTTTACTTGTTTTTGTAGGGGAGGAAGGTAAAGAAGGAGAGAAAGTAAATCTCAATAATGCCTTCAAAATAATTTATAAAAGACTTTTAAATTCACGGTCATTTAGAGATATGTCCCCTATCCCTGCAATACCACAGCTGCACTTTACTCTCTTTGCATACAATTTGATGAACATACCATGTTTTTTCATGTCTTGGTGCATTTGCAGAGGATGTACTATCTGTCAAGAGCACTGTGCGGACCCCACTTCCTCACTGTCTACTCTTACTTGTACTTGAGAATTTAATTCCTGTGGAAATAAATCCTTGAGTCATCTCACACTCCAATCTTATTGGGATGATGGACCTCTTGGGTGGCATAGCAACAATGCAGTGTATTTCAGTATATTTCTGCTTAACTCCTCCCACTTCACGCACACAAATAGTTTCTGAGACCCTTGACAGCAAGGGCCGCAACTTACTCATCTTATGCTCAATAAATGTGGAACTAATAACTTTGTCTAAAACTTTCTGTCATAATCAAATTACTTAACATGTATTAAATAACTCTTTAATAAATATACCAACAAATATAAGCTTACCCTTTGAGGTCACTGATTAATTTGTTTTTTTCCTGGACTATTCGCTTGTGATGCATTCGATGAAAATCACGCTCTTTCTGAATTTTCAGCAGATCTTCTCTAGCTTTGCTGAAAAAAAAATAGTAACTTTATAAATCACTGCTGATTCCTTTTTCAAAAATTATTTAGTCTTGAGTTCAAATCTAGTATTGGGCCATTCAAAAGATCATAGGAAAACAAATATTTTGCTATAATTCTCATTGAAGGTTCCCATCAAACATAATTTGTATAAGGTCATATTAGGTTTGGGGGTGAAGGATGAAAGGGCAAAACCTGTAGTTCCAAAAATATGATTCATCTACATTTAATCAAAGTAAGTGAAAATTAAAGGTATGCTGTCAGAACACATCCATAGTATAAACCATCCATTTCCAAAGAGAATTTGTTTGGCTTGGAAAATTGAAATATATGAAACACAATAATTCAAAATTATTAAAAATAAAGACTATGGAATTTAACTCTGAACTTCCTAGAATGTAAAGTTAAAGAGAATATACTAGATTATTCAGTTCTGATAACTGGGAAAAGAAAGCATATAAATTCTAAAAAAAAAAAAGATTTTATGGTATATATTAAATAAATATGTATCATCAGTGGATATGATTACTACATAATTCATAGCTTGATAAGAATGGTCTTCAATATCAGTGCTGTAATACAGAAAAATTTTTCAACTTGATATATCTTCTGCAAACCTCTGGCACAAGGCAAGCGAAAGCATTCTTTCTAAGCCCAGGTTCTATGTGAAAATTTAATAAGAAGGTTTCACTTACCTCCATAATATGTTAGTTTCAATATAATAATGTGAAATATAATTTATAATGGAAAAGTAGTTCTCAACCTCAGATAACTGACAAAGTACTACAGCATTGAGACTGTCACATTTCTATTCTGAAAAATGGACTGCTACCTCACATTCGGCTTGAAACAGAAAATATCTACTTTTCTGGGTCACAACTACTTCAAAATTGTGATTCACATAAAATAAATGCACATGAACAGATTTCTGCTTTAAGTGGTGTCAGAACAGCCAGTCACTGAGGAGCAGTGTATGGGATGCTACCAAAGATGTTTATGAGATAAAGTAAGGCTCTCAATGAAGCATAAGTCAAGATCAGTGACTTCTTGATGCAAAATCAAATTACATGAGGCATATGGTGCAAGGTCTCGGATCCATTCTTCCAAGTTTCTTTCTTCTTCTTTTCTTTTTTTTAATTTTAAGTTCTGGGGCACAGGTGCAAGTTCTGAAGGTTTGTTACATAGGTAAATGTGTGCCATGGTGGTTTACTGCACCTATCAACCCATCACCTAGGTATTAAGCCCAGCATACATTCACTATTTTTCCTAATACTCTACCGCCCCCAACCATACCTCCCACCCCCCAACAGGCCCCAGTGTGTGTGGTTCCCTTTCCTGTGTCCATGTGTTTTGATTGTTCAGCTCCCACTTATAAGTGAGAACATGCAGTGTTTGGTTTCCTGTTACCGTTAGTTTGCTGAGGATAATGGCTTCCAACTCCATCCATGTCCCTACAAAGGACATAATCCCATTCCTTTTTATGACTGCATAGTATTTCATGGTGTATATGTACCACATTTTCTTTATCCGGTCTATCATTGATGGGCATCTGGGTTGATTCCATGTCTTTGTGATTGTAAATAGTGCTGCAATGAACATAAACATGTGTGTGTCTTTGTAACAGAATGATTTATATTCCTTTGGGTATATACCCAGTAATGGGATTGAGTTTATGTGTGTCTTTGTATGTGAGATGGGTCTCTTGAATACAGCACATCAATGAATCTTGACTCTATCCAGCCTGCCACTCTGCATCTTTTAATTGGGGCATTTAGCCCATTTACATTTAAGGTTAATATTGTTATGTATCAATTTAATCCTGTCATCATGATACTAGCTGGTTATTTTGCAGACTTGTTTATGTAGTTGCCTCATATTGTCACTGGTCTGTGTACTTCAGTGTGTTTTTGTAGTGGCTGGTAATGGTTTTTCCTTTCCATATTTAGTGTTTCCTTCAGGAGTGCTTGCAAGGCAGGCCTGGTGGTGATGAATTCTCTCAGCATTTGCTTGTCTGAAAATCATTTTATTTCTCCTTCATTTATGAAGCTGAGTTTGACCAGATACTAAATTCTAGGTTGGAAATTATGTTAAGAAAGTCAAATATTGGCCCCCACTCTCTTCTGGCTTGTATGGTTTCTGAAGAGATGTGCTGTCTGATGGGCTTCCCTTTATAGGTGACCTGGCCTTTCTCTCTGGCTGCCCTTAACATTTTTTCCTTCATTTTGGCCCTGGAGAATCTGATGATTATGTGTCTTTTGCTTGATCTTCTCATGGAGTATCTTACTGGGGTTGTCTGGGTTTCCTGAATTTGAACATTGGCCTGTCTTGCTAGGTTGAGGAGGTTCTGGATGATATCCTGAAGTGTGTTTTCCAACTTGGTTCCATTCTCTCCGTCTCTTTCAGGTACTCCTATCAGTCATAGGTTTGATTTTTTAACATAATCACACAGTTCTCAGAAGTTTTGATCATTCCTTTTCATTCTTTTTTTCCTCTACTCTTGTCTGCCTTATTTCAGCAAGATAGTCTTAAAGCTCTGATACCCTTTCTTCTGCTTGGTCTCTTTGGCTATTGATGCTTGTTATTGCATTGTGAAGTTCTTGTGTTGTATTTTTCAGCTCGATCAGGTCATTTATATTCCTCTCTATACTAGTTATTTTGGTAAACAGCTCCTGTAATGTTTTTTATCACAGTTCTTAGCTTCTTTGCAATGAGTTAGAACATAATTCTTTAGCTCAGTGAAGTTCATTATTACCCGTCTTCTGAAGCCTACTTCTGTCAAATTCATCCCTCTCAGCCTCAGCCCAGTTCTGTGCCTTGCTGGAGACATGTTGCAATCATTTGGAGGGAAGAGGCACTCTGGCTTTTTCAGTTTTCAGCATTTTTGTGTTGATTCTTTCTCATCGTCATGAGTTTATCTACCTTTGATCTTGAAGTTGCTGACCTTTGTATGGGTTTTTTGTGGGGTCCTTTTCATTGATGTTGTTGTTTTCTGTTTTTCTTTTAGCAGTCAGGCCCCTCTTCTGTAGGGCAGTTGCAGTTTGCTGGGGATCCACTCGAGACCGTATTTGCCTAGGCCCCTCCCACCCCTGGAGGTATCACCAGCAGAGGCTACAGACCAGTACAGATGGCAGCCAGCTCCTTCCTCTGGGAGCTGTATCCCAGAGGGGCACCAACCTGATGCCAGCTGGAATTCTCCTGTATGAGGTATCTGGGGACTCCTGTTGGGAGGTCTCATCTAGTCAGGAGGAGTGGGATCAGGGACCTGCTTAAATGAGCAGTCTGGCTACCCCTTGGTGGAAAAGGTGTGCTGCATCCTCATCTGGGCTCCCCTGACTCTCCAGAGCCAGCAGGCAGAAAAGACAAAGGCCATGGATCCATTATACCACAGCTGCCCCTTCTCCTAGTGACTCCTCTCAGGGATATCAAAGTTCTGTTCATCAACTCCTGTCTATGGATGCTGACATTCCCACAGAGAGGCCTGTCCCAGTGATAAGAAATGGATCAGGGTTCCACTTAAGGAAGCAGTCTAGCCATGAACTGACACCGTTGCTGTGCTGCTCTGTGGGGAATTGCTCCTGGTCCTGACCACCCAGTCTCACTGGCACCTATAGCAGGGGACAATGGCCAACTGGAGCCGCAGTGATGGTGGCCACCCCTCCTGTCCTGGGAATTAAGTCTTCTTAGGCAGTCTCTGGCCTGCTGTGTTGGCTGGCAGGGATTCCAAGTCAGTGTGTTTTAGCTTGTGGGGTTCTGTGGAAGCAAGGCCACTTGGCTCCCTGGCTTCAGCCCCCTTCCCACAGGAGTGGACAGATCTACTGCCTCATGGGGATTCCCAGAGCCGGAGTATGCAAATACTCTGTGTCTTGGTGCCTGCTCAAATGGCCAGCCACCCAAGCAGCTGCCATGTCTTTACAGTTCTGTGCTTGGGACGCAAGGCCCTGGCAGCATGGCCTTGCAAGGGGAACTCCTGATCTGTGGGTTGCAAGGATCCATGAGAAAAGCATGGTTTTCAGGGAGGGGTAGCACAATCCTGCACCACCTCCTTTGGACCAGGGAGAAAGCTTCCTTTGCCCATGCAGCTCTTGGGTGGGCCCTTGATGCTTTTCCTTGCTTTCCCTGGGTTGCACCAACCACCTAGTCAGTCCCAGTGAGAGAAGCTTGGTACCTCAATTGAAGATGCAGAATTCACTTGCTCTTTTCATCCTTCTTGGTAGGAGCCACAGAGTGGAGCTGTTTCTATTTGGTCAACCTGGCTGCTCCCACCCTCTGTTTCTTTCTCCTCACCTCCCCGTGCACCCTATTTTTTAAAAAATGACCTCTACTGTTATTTATATTACTGCCAATTTTGTAGTTTTCATTACATGTAAATAAACAACGATCAGGTGACTCACAGTACTCATGGTGAACTTTCTCCACCTAAACCTCAACCTCATTTTCATGCCAACAATCTTATATGTGCAAGAAATGATTGATTCGAACATTCAGTCTTGAAAAATCATCTGAGGAATATACTAATGATTAGATAAACGATGTATTCTTTCCTGATTTTAACCCATGTGGGTATATCAAGAATATAATTTGACAAATAATATAAGTTGACAACATAAGTTGAGAAATAATATGGATAATGATATTGAATGAAGTGCTTTTTATCTAATTTTTCTAATTTGCTTGTCATTGCATTGCTTCTGGTCAAGATGTCTCTATTATAAAAACAAAAATTAATGGTTATTTTCCTTTAAATATGTATAGTGTATTTTTTAGTGTTAGTGTAGGAGTTACATATATACACTTTAACAAAAAAGATAGTACAATTTAGGACAGTTTTGCATCTCAACAACAATAAAGCCTATATTCAAAATAGATCTTTCAATTTTTAGATTGTAGATAGGGATGTAATTTTCTCAAGTTCATTACAAGATTCTTTGGGAACAGTTCATTATGCTTGTGACAATCCTTTTTGAATTGTCTTGTTATTTGCATACTTCCATCTCTTCCAAAATACTACAAACTTCTTGTTTTAACCATTTGTCTATATTGCTAAATGAAAATTTTTAATTATTACTTTTTAAAATTTATGCAGGCACATAGTAGATGTATAATTATTTATGGGGTACATGAGATAATTTGAAACAGGCATGCATGTGTAATAATCATGGAAAACAGAGTATTCATCCCCTCAGGCATTTATCCTGTTACAAAAAATCCAATTTTACTTTTAGCTATTTTTAAATGTACAATTAAGTTATGACTACAGTAACCCTGTTGTGCTAACAAATACTAGGTCTTATTCATTTTCTATTTTTTTCTGTACCCATTAACCATCCCTGCCTCACCCACACCCACCCACTACCCTTCACCAGCCCCTGGCCACCATCCTTCTATTCTCTATCTCCATTAGTTCAATTGTTTTGATTTTCAGATCCCACAGATAAATGAGAACATGTGAAACTTGTCTTTCCATGCCTGGGTTAACATAATGACCTTCAGTTCCACCATGTTGCAAATGACAGAATCTCATTCTTTTTTACAGCTGAATAGTTCTCCGTTACATATATGTACATTTCCTTTATCCATTCATCTGCTGATGGACACTTAGGTTGCTTTCAAATTCTGGCTATTGTGAACAGTGCTGCAACAAACATGAGAGTGCAGATATCTCTTTGATATACTGATTTCCTTTCTTTTGGGTATATACCCAGCAGTGAGATTGTTGGATCATATGGTAGATCTATTTTTAGTTTTTTGAGGAACTGTGAACTGTTCTTCACGGTGGTTGTACTAATTTACATTCCCACCAACAGTGTACAAGGTTCCCTTTTCTCCATATCCTTGCCAGCATTAATTATTACCTGCCTTTTGGATAAAAGCCATTTTAACTGCGGTGAGATGACAGCTCATCGTAGTTTTGACTGACATTTCTCTGACGATCAGTGATGTTGAGCACCTTTTCATATACCTATTTGTCATTTGTATGTCTTCTTTTGAGAAAAGTCTGTTCAAATTTTTGTCCATTTTTTAATTGGAGTATTAGTTTTTTTCTTATAGAGTTTCTTATATAATCTGGTTATTAATACCTTATCAGATGAGTCATTTGCAAATATTTTCTCCCATTCTATGGGTTTGTCTCTTCACTTTGTTGATTATTCCCTTTTCTATGCAGAAGCTTTTTAACTTGATGTGATCTCATTTGTCCATTATTTGCTTTGGATGCTTGTGCTTATAGGGTATTACTCAAGAAATTTCTGCCAAGACCAATGTCATTGAGAGTTTCTTTTAATTTTCTCTTAGGAGTTTCATTTTGATTTGATTTTTTGCATATGATGAGACATATTGTTCTAGTTTGATTCTTCTTCATATGGATATCCAGTCAGTTTTCCCAGCACCATTTATTGAAGAGACTGTCTTTTCCACAGTGTATGTTCTTGGCACATCTGTCAAAAATGTGTTCGCTGTAGGTGTGTGGTTTTGTTTCTGGTTCTCTATTCTGTTCCATTGGTCTATGTATTTGGTTTTATGTCAGTACCATGTTGTTTTGGTTACTATATTTCTGTAGTATAATTTAAAGTCAAGTAATGTGATCTGGTTTTGTTCTTTTTGCTTAGGATAGCTTTGGCTATTTTTTTATGTCAGTACCATGTTGTTTTGGTTACTATATTTCTGTAGTATAATTTAAAGTCAAGTAATGTGATTCGGTTTTGTTCTTTTTACTTAGGATAGCTTCGGCTATTCTGGATCTTTTGTGATTCCATATACATTTTAGGATTGTTTTTTCTATTTCTGTGAAGAATGTCATGGGTATTTTGATAGGGGTCACACTGAATTTGTAGGTTGCTTAGGGTAGTATGGATATTTTAACAATATTGATTCTTAGAACTCATGAACATGGAATGTCTTTCCCTGTTGTCGTGTCCTCTTCAATTTCTTTCATCAGTGTTTTATAGTTTTCATTGTAGAGGTATTTCATTTCTTTGCTTAAGTTACTTTCTAATTTTATTTATGGCTATTGTAAGTTGGATTACTTTCTAATTTCTTTTTCAGATTCTTCACTGTTGGCATATAGAAATGCTACTGATTTTTGTATGTTGATGTTGTACCCTGAAACCTTGCTGAATTTATCAGTTCTCATCATTTTTTTTGGTGGATACTTCAGGTTTTTCCAAATATAAGATCATATCATCTGCAAACAAGGATAATTTGACTTTTTCCTTTCCAATTATATGCCATTTATTTCCTTCTCTTGTCTGATTGCTGGGACTTCCACTACTACATTGAATAACAGCGGTGACAATGGGCATCCTTTTCATGTTTCAGATCTTAGAGGAAAGGATTTTAAGTTTTCCCTATCCAGTATGACACTGTGGTATGACATATATAGTGTTTATTGTGTGGAAGTATGTTCCTTCTATACCAAATTTTTGGAGAGTTTTTATCATAAAGGGATGTTGAATTGTATTACATTTTTCTCGGCATTAATTGAAATGAACATATGGTTTTTATTCTTCATTATTTTGATGTATGTATCACATTGATTAATTTGCATATGTTGAATCATCCTTGCATACCTGAAATAAATCCCATTTGGTCATGATGAATTATCTTTTTAATACATTGTTGAATTCAGTTGGCTGGCATTTTTGTTGATTTTTGAGTCAACATCAGAGATATTGGCCTGTAGTTTTCTTTTTAGATGTCTTTGGCTTGGGTATCAGGGTAATATGGGCCTTGTAGATGAGTTTGGAAAGATACCCTTTTCCTGTATTTTTCAGAATTGTTTGAGTAGCACTGGTGTTAGTTCTTCAAATGTTTGGTACAATTTAGCGGTGAAGCCAGCATGTCCTGTTATTTTCTGTACTGGGAGACTTCATATTACAGCTTCAATCTTGTTCATTGTTATTGGTCTTTAATATTTTGGATTTCTTCATGGTTTAATCTTGGTAGCTTGTATCTGTCTAGGAATTTACCCATTTCCCCTGGATTTTCCAATTTATTGGCAGGTATTTGGTCATAGTAGCCACTGATGATCCTTTGAAATTCTGCAATCCCAGTTGTAATGCTTCCTTTTCCATCAGATTTTATTCATGTGGGTCTTTTCCTTTTTTTTCTGCTTTAATCTGCCTAATGATTTGTTGATTTTGTTTATCTTTTCAAAAGAATAACATTTTTTGTTTCCTTGACATTTGTATTGCTTTCTTCATTTCAAATTCATTTATTTCTACTCTGTTCCTTTTTATTTCTTTTCTTATACTAATTTTGGGTTAAGTTTGCTCTTGCTTTGCTAGCTTTTTAAGATGAATCATTAGGTAATTTATTTGAAGTTTTTCTTCTTTTTTGATGTAGGCACTTATATAAGTGCTTATAAATTTCCCTCTTAGTACTGCTTTCACTGTATCCCATAGATTATGGTATGTTGTGTTTCCATTATCATTTGCTTCAAGAAATTTTTCAGTTTTCTTCTTAATTTCTTCACTGATCCATTGGTCATTCAGGAGCATATTGTTAAATTTCTATGCGCTTGTATGGTTTCCAAAATTCCTCTTCTTGTTGATTTATAGTTTTATTCCATTGTGGTCAGAGAAGATATTTGATATTATTTCAATTTTTGAATGTTTTAAAACTTGTTCTGTAACCTAACATATAGTCTGTCATTGAGAATGGAAATATCTATTAAGTCCATTTGTTCTATGGTGCAGACTAAGTCTGATGTTTGTTGATTTTCTGTCTGGAATACCTGTCCAATACTGAAAGTGGGGTGTTGAAGTCTCCAGCTCTTACTGTATTGCGATCCATCTCTCTCTTTAGCTCTAATAATATTTACTTTATATTATCTGGGTGCTCCAGTGTTGGGTGCATATATATTTACAACTGTTATATCCTCTTGCTGAATTGACTGCTTTATCATTACATAATGACATTCTTATGAAGGTAAATCCTGCCAAGATAAGATTCTTCCCTTCAAGGCAGTGGGGTCCCTTTTATCCCAGAAAGTGTCTAGAAACGTTATGTGGGAGCTCAGGTCTGGAATGGGGGCCTCAGGACCCAGGGGTGCTGCAGAAAAGGTACAAGCCAGTGCCTACTTCTGAGGCCCCTGGGGAAAGGGCAACACACAGGCACAGGCAAAGATACTTTGCAAGTGAAGGAAAAGTAAAAGAAAAACTCTCTACCCCTGGCAGATGGACAGCTGTATTAGTCCATTTTCACACTGCACATAAAGACATACTTGAGACTGGGAAGAAAAAGAGGTTTAATGGACTTACAGTTCCACATGGCAGGGGAGGCCTCACAATCATGGAGGAAGGCAAGGAGGAGCAAATCACATCTCACATGATGGCAGCAGGCAAAAAAAGTGAGCTTGTGCAGGTAAATTCCCCTTTTTATTTATTTTTAAAATTATTTTTATTTACTTATTTATTTTGAGACAGAGTCTTGCTCTGTCACCCAGGCTGGAGTGCAGTGGCACGATCTTGGCTCACTGCAAGCTCCGCCTCCCAGGTTCATGCCATTCTCCTGCTTCAGCCTCCCCAAACTCCCTTTTTAAAACCATCAGATCTCATGTGACTTATTTACTATCACAAGAACAGCACCAGAAAGACCTGCCCCCATGATTCAATTACCTCCCACCAGGTCCCTCCCACAACACAAGGGAATTCAAGATGGGATTTGGGTGGGCCAACCATATTGCACACTCAGCCCTTCTCAAATCTCATGTTTTCACATTGCAAAACACAATAATGCCTTCCCAACAGTCCCCCAAAGTCTTAACTCTTTACAGCCTTAACTCAAAAGTCCACAGTCCAAAGTCTTATCTGAGACAAGGCAAGTCCCTTCCACCTGTGAGCCTGTAAAATCAAAAACAAGTTAGTTACTTCCTAAATACAATGGGGCTACAGGCATTGGGTAAATATACCCATTCCAAATGGGAGAAATTGACCCAAACAAAGGGACTACAGGCCCCATCCAAGTGCAAAATCCAGCAGGGTAGTCAAATCTTAAAGCTCCAAAATGATCTCCTTTGACTCCATGTCTCACATTCAGGTCATGCTGATACAAGAGGTGGGCTCCTGTGGTCTTGGGCAGCTCTACCCCTGTGGCTTTACAAGGTACACCCTCCCTCCTGGGTGCTTTCAATGGCTGGTGTTTAGTGTCTGTGGCTTTTCCAGGTGCACAGTGCAAGCTGTCGGTGGATCTAACATTCTGGGGTATGAAGGACAGTGGCCCTCTTCTCACAGCTCCACTAGGCAACGCTCCAGTAGGGACTCTGTGTGGGGGCTCCCACCCCATATTTGCCTTCTTCACTGCCCTAGCAGAGGTTCTCCATGACAGCCCCACTCCTGCAGCAAACTTCTACCTGGGCATCCAGGAGTTTACATACATCTTCTAAAATCTAGGCAGAGGTCCCATACCTCAATTTTTGACTTCTATGCACCTGAAGACTCAACACCACATGGAAGCTGCCAAGACTTTGGGCTTCAATCTTCTAAAGCAACAGCCTGAGCTATACCTTGGCCCCTTTTAGTTATGGCTGGAGCAGCTGGGATGCAGGGCACCAAGTCACTAGAATGCACACAGCAGAGGGACCCTAGGCCCGGCCCATAAAACTATTTTTTCCTCCTAAACCTCTGGGCTTGTGATGGCAGGGGCTGTCGCAAAGGTCTCTGACATGCCCTGGAGACATTTTCCCCATTGTCTTGGTGATTAACATTCAGCTCCTCATTACGTATGCAAATTTCTGCAACTGGCTTGAATTTCTCCACAGAAAATGGGATTTTCTTCTCTATCACATCATCAAGCTGCAAATTTTCCAAATTTTATGCTGTTTCCCTTTTAAAACTGAATGCCTTTAACAGCACCCAAGTCACCTCCTGAATGCTTTGATGCTTAGAAATTTCTTGTACCAGATGATAACCTAAATCATCTCTCTCAAGTGTAAAGTTCCATAAATCTCTAGGACAGGGGCAAAATACCACCAATCTCTTTGCTAAAACGTAACAAGAGTCACCTTTTTTCCCGTTCCCAAGAAGTTCCTCATCTCCACCTGAGATCATCTCAGCCTGGATTTCTTTGTCCATATCATTATCATCATTTTGGGCAAAGCCATTCAACACGTCTCTTTCCAAACTTTCCCACATTTTCCTGTCTGCTTCTGAGCCCTCCAAACTGTTCCAACCTCTGCCTGTTACCCAGTTCTAAAGTCACTTCCACATTTTCTGGTATCTTTTCAGCAATGCCCACTCTACTGGTACCAATCTACTGTATTAGTCCATTTTCACATTGCTGATAAAGACATACCTGAGACTGGGAAGAAAAAGAGGTTTAATGGACTTACAGTTCCACTTGGCTGGGGAGGCCTCACTATCATGGTGCAAGGCAAAAAAGAGCAAATCACATCTTATATGGATGGTGGCAGGCAAAAAAAAAAAGAGCTTGTGCAGGGAAACTCCCCTTTCTAAAACTATCAGATCTCATGAGACTTATTCACTATCAGGAGAAGAGCATGGGAAAGACCTGCCCCCATGATTCAATTACCTCCCACCAGGTACCCTCAACACGTGGGAATTCAAGATGAGATCTGGGTTGGGACACAGCCAAAGCAATCAACAGGTAACCATCTTTGGCCTAATATTCCATCACAGCAAGTAGAAGTAT
Source organism: Colobus angolensis palliatus (assembly GCF_000951035.1). Lineage (NCBI taxonomy): Eukaryota > Metazoa > Chordata > Mammalia > Primates > Cercopithecidae > Colobus > Colobus angolensis. The sequence continues at coordinate 7,464,197 of NW_012123487.1, forward strand.
CCTACTCCTGAGGTAGTAGAATGAAACTCCTACAAAGACCAACTACAGATAGAAGGCAGAGTTTAGCCACAACACAGAGGACAGACAAAGAGACAGGAAAAGTCCTCATTCCTAAGGCTCAGGTACACAAGACCTCCCTAGTGAAGATGGACTAAAAAGACAGAAACTCTCTGCCATCTCCCTGAGACGGCAGACTGTTTGGCATCATCCTTACCGAGTACTAAGTGAAGAGGAGAGAATTTAAGTAGAGTGAACGGAAAATAAATAAATGGTTGAGTTGACACTTTGTTGTGAAAGCACAAGAACCTCACTTGAATTCTCATTTAGAAAATGATTCAATTTTCAATTAGAAGTATGGAGAAAGGCTGTGTGTAGAAGAGATAAATTGTTCTGAAAAAGGATCAATGGATCTGTTCAAATAATTTGCAAAAAGAATAATGAACAAGATCTTTGAATTTTTATTTTAACCCCATATTTTAAAAAAAGAATTGTACAGAATATCCTGAAAGGGCTATCAAAACAAGTTAGCTCTAAAGCATATCAAGTTGAATCAGTTTATCTAAAAAATAATACCATATTTGTTTTAGAACAGTAGATAAAAATCCAATATTATGTCTTTATAATCAGCTAACAGATCCAGTTACTTCACTGGAGCAATGCTAGTATGATAATAATATCATATTCAATATAGGAAATTCTTCATAGCAATGTGACCTTGTTAATCTACATAACCTCTGTAAATATCAAATTTAGCACCTCCACAATGGACGTATAATGAGCTTCAAAGCATATTCAATTAAATATTTTAGTAAAGTGGCTTAAATACTGTCTTGCATATCGAAAATACTAAATTACTCAATAAATGTTTCTGTACTCATAATTACAATCATCATTATCATTTCATAATATTACTATTTAGTATAGTAAAAGACACACACACAATTCTTCTAAGCAGTAAATTTATCTTCCTACAAGGAGTGTGCCAGTAAGTAAATATCCTCTAATTGACCAAAAATATTAGGATGTGTGATTATTAGTAACATTGTGTACTTTCAAAAAATGAATTTAAAATTTTGTGAACGTCTATTTTGAGTATACTAAATTGTCTTAATTTCAGTCACTTGAATTATGTAAATGAGCTTATTTTTATCTTATGTGAAATGTTAACCCACAACATGTTAAAAATACTTTAAGACATAATGCTGCAAAATTTCTTAAGCAGAACCATAAATGTGCAGCATTGCATCAACTCACTTTTTAAATATACATTAGAAGCCTATTTGTGCTCATCCCAGGAAACAAAGCATAGAAATTGACGGAAGTATCAGACCTTAAAGTTTTTCTGACCATTAAATTGGTTTTCAGGGACTTGCTTTCTGTTTGCACAATGAAGTCTATTCAGTAAAAATATTCAAATTCATTTCATGATGGTGCCTCTCCTATTATGACCTTCCTGCTGCCCATCTGCTTAATAAATGGAAAATGAAAGTTTTACTAAAGAATAAAGTTTAAAATATTCATATAAGCAACTAATATTTTAAACTATATAATATTTCCTCATCACATTAGTAGAGCATCTTTGTGTTTTAAAAAAACACAGCAAACATTCTGTTTCAAGTACAACAAAGTTAAGAGTTACTCAGTGGAACATTCTATTTAAATGTGTACATCATAAAGAAAACAATTTGCACATGCTTTGTCTTAATAAAATGGTACAATGACTGACCAACTTCTCCATTTCAGAAAACCAGCACATCAAAGTCTACAATTCAATTATGCAATATTAAGGTACAGATATTCTTACAGTACTATAAAATTATTGCCCCAAAGCTCCATTTTCAATATGATATGAATATTATTTAATAGTATGTTCAAAAATATTTTGAAGTGAATATCGATGGTAAAATAATTTTATTAACTGAATAGTTTTAAGTATTTTTGAATGATCACTTAATAATGAGTTTAGTGGATTATTTTGTTACAATCTAGCAAAGTAAATCATATAAACATTTTCTTGTTTACCTGCATCAGAGTAGGCCATCTTTGTTATATATTTTTCTTACGTGCAAAACTGAATCAAAGTAATTTCTGATAATAGTAGTTACATGGCCGGGCGCGGTGGCTCAAGCCTGTAATCCCAGCACTTTGGGAGGCCGAGATGGGCGGATCACGAGGTCAGGAGATCGATACCATCCTGGCTAACACGGTGAAACCCCGTCTCTACTAAAAAATACAAAAAAACTAGCCGGGCGATTTGGCGGGCGCCTGTAGTCCCAGCTACTCGGGAGACTGAGGCAGGAGAATGGCCTAAACCTAGGAGGCGGAGCTTGCAGTGAGCTGAGATCCGGCCACTGCACTCCAGCCTGGGCGGCAGAGCGAGACTCCGTCTCAAAAAAAAAAAAAAAAAAAAAAAAATAGTAGTTACATAATTAGCAAATACTCCATTATCTTCAATTGTTTATAAATGAATTTATTTCACCCACTAAATTTTATATTGGAATAATTGTTAGACAGCCAAAATGGAATTCAACCAGATTAGAGAAAAATTTTCATTATATCTTAGCCAAAAAAGAAAGCGGTATATCCATATCCAGAAAAAATACCTTCTTAATTTAACAAGCAATTACTTAAACACTAAAGCATGAAACTTTATGAGCCTCATTATTATCTTTATTTTCACAGTGTTTGTTTCTGAAAGTCATAAAACTAAATGGGTCTTCATAAAAGCTGGGTACTCTTTGACCTTTTATAGAAGTAAATTTTGACAGTGAAATAAAGGCCCCTTAGTAAATCACCTTAATTTTTCCTCAATATTAATTATCATGTAATTATGCCTATATTTTCTGGCAGATTGTAAAAGGAAATATTTCATTATTTTTAAAATGGTAGTTTTTCATCTTCCTGTTAGTAACTCTAATCAGTATTATTTTCTTCGGGGCTCTCAATAAACCCTTTCTGGTCTGCATTATATTTCCTTACTGTAAAAGCCTGGCAAAGGAAGACAATACTCAAAATGGGGAAAGACTGGTTACATTCCCAAGAAAATAATGCCTACCCCAAATAAATGCCATGAAAGGGGCAAAAACCACCAATTAACTGCTCTAAAAATTATTAAAAGCTTAACTAAAGAGCCAGAAGTTTAATAGCACACAATCACTTAAGCTCCTACTATGTACCAGGCACAGTGATAGGCCCTGGGGATATAGTGAACACAAAACATAGTCCCTATTATATGGAACTCAAAATGCAACAACAAAATATAAACATTAGATAATTACATGTGAAGGGCATAAATTTCAAGCTCCTTCATAAATATAAAGTATTAAATATAACTTAAATGGAGAGATATGCTACGTAAATAGAAAGACTAAAACTTGTGATAGTATCAATTCTTCCCCCCTCAAAAAATAGATATGTGCGTGTGTGCGCACACACACACACACACACACACATTTTTCCAAAATCAAATTATATTTTCAACTTAATCCCCATCCTATGTCACACCTACGTCACCCATGTCTGTGGAAATTGGCAAACTTATTCTAAATGGTCAACTGATTTTCAATGAAAGTGCCAAAGAAATTAAATGAGACTTAAAGATAATTTTCTCAAGAAATGGTGCCAGAACAATTATGTGTTTCTATAGTAAAGAAAATTAACTCCTAGCTTCTACTTCACACGATGCACAGAACTTAAGAACATATCCTATGCTGAAATAAAAATATATATTTTAAGGGTTTTAGAAGAAAACATTGAATATCTCTGTTACCTATAGTAGAAAATAATATATTCAATAAAATGTCAAAATAAATACTACAAAAAAGATAAGCTATGCTTCATCAAAATTTAAAGTACCTGCTCAACAAAAGACACCATTAATAAATTAGATACAACCCATAGACCAGGAGAAAATATTCACAATATTCTAACAAAGCACTTGTATCCAAAATACACAAAAAACTCTTACAATTCAATTACAATTGTATTCAATTACAATTCATCATTTTTAAAGGATGAGTAGTATATCTTCAGCAAACAAGCAACATAAACATACAGAAAGCAGGATAAATGCTTTGTAGAATGCTTTTTAGAATGGTCAAAAAGCAAAAAAAATTATGTTTAATATCATTTGTTATACAGAAAATGCATATCAAAAACACAAGATGCCACAACACAACAGTTAAAAATGACTACAATTGAAAAGACTAACAACACTCAATGTTAGTAGCTGTGTGGGGCAACTGGAATTCTCATGTATTCCTACTGAGAAAGCAAAATGGACCAACTTGAATGTGGGAATATGTACTAGCAGTTCATACAGAGTTAAACATCCATCTATCCCCCGATCCAGAATTTCCACTAAGCTTTTATAAAAAAGAAATGAAAACATATTCCTATCAAATATTTGTGCCTCAACGTTCATAGCAGTTTTATCTTTAATAACCAACTGTTGGGAATAACTAAATGGAAAAAGGATAAAAAAGTTGTAGTATGCATTATATAACAGAGTACTAGTCAGCAATAAAGAGGAAAAAATTACTGATACAGGCAAAAATAATACATTGTACAGACTTTATGCTGAGTATAAGATGCCAAACACAGCAATATGCTGTGATTCCATTTATGAAATTCTCAAACAAAACTAATCTAAAGTGAAAAATTTCTGAACAGTGATTGCCAGGACACAGAACAACTGAGAAGGGACATGAGGAAAACTTTTGGATAGATAAAAATGTTCTACCTTGAGATGAGTGTAGAGGTTTAAGAGTTTATCTGTTTGTCAAATTATATAGCTAAGACACATATTTCAATATATATAAAGCATAACAAAAAAACTGTAAAAAATATACAATAACTTGAGGTGTAGGGAATGGGTGAGAGTAAAAGAATGACAAAAGTAGAGTGTTGATTATCCTGTAGGTCTATGAGGTTCATTAGTCTATACTGTTTACTTTCTTTGAGTATATAGTAAGAAGGTAACATGAGATCTACCCCCTTAACAAATTTTTAAGTGTACAATACACTATTGTTGGTGGTAGTACAATGATATATAACAAATCTGTAGCATTCATTTTTGTTTACCTAAAACTTTATGCCCTTTGATTAGTAGTGCCCCATCTTTCTCTCCCCTCATCCCCTGGAAACCACCATTCTACTCTTTGATTCTATAAATTTTGCCTTATTAGATATCTCATATATGGGGAATCATGCAGTAATCACCCCTCTGTGACTGGCTTATATCACTTACTGTAGTGTCCTCAAGGTTCATGCATGTCCTCACATACTACAGAATTTCCCTCTTTTTAAAGGATGAGTAGTATTGCATTGCATGAATGTACCATATTTTTTTACCCATTCATCTGTCAATGAACATTTAGGTTGTTTCTATAATTTGGCTGTTGTGAATAATGCTGTAATGAACATAGGAATGCTAATATCTGCCTGAGATCCTGGTTTCAATTTGATTCACTTCAAATAAATACCCAGGAGTGGAATTTCTTGATTATATGATAGTTCAAATTTTAGTTTTTTGAGGAACCTTTATTCTGTTTTCAGTGGTGACTGCACCATTTGCATTCCCATCAGTAATGTGCAAGGGTTCCAATTCTTCCACATTCACATTAACACCTGTTATTGTTTGTGTTTTTCTTCTTTTTTTGAGTCTTGCTCTGTCACCTAGGCTGGAGTGCAGTGGCGTGATCTCAGCTCACTGCAAGCTCCGCCTCCTAGGTTCATGCCATTCTCCCGCCTCAGCCTCCCGAGTAGCTGGGACTACAGGCGCCCACCAACACGCCTGGCTAATTTTTTGTATTTTTTAGTAGAGACGGGATTTCACCATGTTAGCCAGGATGGTCTCGATCTCCTGACTTTGTGATCTGCCCACCTTGGCCTCCCAAAGTATTGGGATTACAGGCATGAGCCACAGAGCCTGGCCTATTGTTTTTTTCTAATAATAGCCATCCTGAAAAGTATGAGGCGATTTCTCGTTTACTTCTGATTTGCATTTCCTTGACAACATGCTTCTGCTCAAAACTATTAGCTTCACATACCACCTGGGGGAAAAAGCAAGTTTCTAGCACAGGCCTCTACCACTAACCCACTGGTTAGAGCCACTATAGCCTCCTTGCTAATCCTCTAACAAGCCAACCTGTCTCCAGCATGTGCTCTTCATACTTCCTTTTTCCTCTGCCTGGAATTCCACTTTCCCAAGTTTATACTTGGCTTTTTCCCTCAGTCTCTTCAGGTTTCTGATGTGCTCCCCTGCCCCGTCCCACCCCTTACCAATCCTACATAAAACAGCACCTCGTCTGTCTCCTTTACGCATGTTATTTTTCTTCATAGCACTTACCACTATCTAATATAAGTTGTATTTGTCAATATTCACATGTAGTCAATGGTTATCCTAATGTACTTAAAAAGTGTCAATGGTTTGGAGTTAAGAAAAGGAAAAGAAGCCTGTCACTAAGATAGGAGGGGCAGCACAGTATGATGTCACAGATGCTAAGGGAAGATAGGAATAAAAAACAGGATATACAAATGGGAAAGAAAAGACTGCTAAATTTGGGTGTCAAACAGTTCTCTGGTGTCCAAGGCCAATTGAGAAAAAGTGAAATGAAAGCCAGACTGCAAGATGTTCAAGTTCAAGTACAATGGTGCTTTTAGGAATCAATCATCCAAATGAGTTTTTTTTTTTTTTTTTTTTGCATTGTCTACACTATGGGAAGAAGACATAAAATGCTAGTTAAAATAGGCAAGAAGACCAAGCAAAAAGGTTGTAATTAATAAAACTCATAATAGTTACTTATAAACTTCAGACGAAAGTAAATCTTTTGGCATGACAACTACCGAATAAAACAAGGTTTATGAATATAGTGTGTAAACTGTGAAAGACATAATTCTAAGTGATGTTTTATAATCTTCATTCAATCACCAAATCTCTGCAACTGTGGTCACCTGCTTTAAATGCAACTTTAGATTTCTGCATTTAAACAACAATAGGTCTATATTTCAATAGAAAATTTATGTTCTCCTTTTCTGAGAAAAACATTCTTCTTCAATATCCGGTATGGGAAATACTTGTACTTCCAATGGAACTATAAATTTTTAATAAGATCATTTTCTCCATAAAAACATCTATACAGAAATGTTCTCAATAATTATTTTCCCAACTTTATATTTTGAAGATAGACAATCTATATTTATAGATGGTACAGAGAAAACCTGTAGTCAAAAATTGGTAATGTTGACAACAGAGAAAATGACAATTGCCTGCTTTAATTACGGCAATTCAAATGATATTTTAGTGTGAAATATTTTCTCCTTTCATTTCTTTCTTCATGCTTCATCGTTCCTGAATTTAAACAATACTAATGATGTGATTAATAAAAACCTAGAGATGACAGCGTTTATAGTTATTGATAATAGCTGACATTTCAAAGCACTTTGTGATTTACAAAGCTCTTTAACATAGCTTGTCTCATTTAATTATCACATTATTCCATAGAAATTAACAACATTATGCAAAATGATTCCCAGGTTAACAATAAGAAAACTGGGAGTAATTCAGTAAACTGAGTTAATAAGTAACAGAGTATTAGAAGCGAGGTATTTGAACTTTAAGATCAGTACTCTTTTGATGGCAACTTTCCCCCAGATAAATATTAATTTTATAGCTGTATCATTTATTTGATTTTTCTAGATACATCACTAAATGCTATTAGTACAATCAAGAATAATATATATCTGCAACCTGACTTTTTTGTGTATTAAAAATTATTATTAGAAAAGTATTTTGTATCTACAATTATTTTGCCTTAAGAAATATCCTAATCCTAAAAATATAAACATTAGCTCAAGTTCAATAAAGGGAATCTCATGTTTGTCACTAACTGCTATTTGAAAATTATCCTCAGAAGTCAAATTTAAAAACCTAGATGATTAAACACTACCATTTGGGGCAGGTTGGTAGCATGACAGACGTAGTTTGGAAAATTTTTTTCAAAACTTCATTGCAGCACTATTCACAATAGCCAAGAATGTGGAATCAACCTAAGTATCCATCAACAGAAGAATAAATAAATCAAATGTGGCACATATACACAATGGAATGTTATTAAACCATTTTTTAAAAACAGAATGAAACCCTATAATTTGCAGGAACATAGATGGAACTGGAGATCATTATATTAAGTGAAATAAGCCAGGCACAGAAAGACAAATATTGCGTGTCCTTACTCACATGGGAGCTAAAATAGTTGATCTCATGAAGGTAGCAGGGAGAGTGATAATTATCAGAGGCTGGGAAGTATGCAGGGGATGTAGGGTGGAAAGGGGAGATAAAGAGAAATTGGTTAATGGATACAAACATAGTTAGATAGAAGAGTTAAGTTCTAGTATTCAGCATCACAGTAGGGTGACTACAGTTAACAATAATTTATCATCTATTTCAAAATAGTTAGATTTAAAATGTTTCCAACACACACACACAAATCATGTTTGAGGTGATAGATATCCTAAATACTCTTGATTTGATTACTATACATTATATGTAACCAAAATAACACATGTACAATTACCATATGTACAAATGTATTTGATACATATGTATCAAAATATCACATGTACAATTATCATATGTATAAATATATGTACAAGTATTAAGTATAACAAAAAAACTACTGACAAAATGGAACAAAACTTCATTCTGCATTTTCTAAGAATGTATCAGTAGAACCAGGTTATAAGGAAGCATTTTACAAAAATGTGCTGTGACAGCACACCATGCTTAATATCCACTCAACAAAATAAAGATTAAGCATCTAAGGATCAAGCAGCTTCCTTTCAAATCTTCCATGTCAAGTAAAGCAAACACAAATGTTCCTTGTCTAACTTTTTAGATTTTAAGTTCTATTGAATGAGATAGATTTGAGAAACAGTCACAAACTCTTAAAATTAAAACAATAATCTGATATTTTAGTGAGACAAGATGTTTTATTTGAGCGATACATTTTAATCCTGGCTTCTTTTAGCATTAATAATCTGCATGAGTAATATGTTATTTTATATTATTACTATTAAACATAATATTCAATAAACGACCAGTACTTAACAATGACTATTCAATGTCACTGGAGCTAAACTTATGGCATAAAGAGGCTGCACTGATCTATTTAACAGAAAATTAGCAAACTCAAGCAATAATTCAAAGGAGATCAAGAACTGAAAGTGTGTCAGGCAGCACTGTGAGAAATATGCTGTATCAAATTCCCAGTGAATCCATTAGATGAATATACAAAATCATAGTGAGCATCAGGGCAAATAGTACAAAACACTTTTGAGAAATGGAACGAAGAATAGAGAGAACACTGGTTCTAGTAATATATTCTTCAGAATCATCATACACTTCTACTGTAAAATATAAAATTCTAAATGGTATATTACATCCATAGATAATACAAAATTCATATACCTTGCAAAAACATTTCTAAAAGTACGGACAATACTTGAATAAATGATATCATACAAATTATTTACTGCCATCTTTCACAAGTAAGAGCTTATTTTTAATGTTTTCTCTGCTTCTCAATGAAAAGTTATGTTTCTTTAAATTTATCAAAAATCTTAATATTATGTTCCTATATGGTAATTCTATTAATCTAATTTTGGTTTTAATATGCCTCTTTAAGTGAGAAAGGCCCTCTTTTTAACTATATTTAATAAAAATGAATTAATAAATAAAACATGAACTCTGCTTCACATCTAGGCATTGATTTTTCCATATAACATTGCCTCAGATGAGCAGATTCACCCCAAATTAATGCATTCACATATTCCTTGTCAGAATAACACTGGCTGTTTACCTAAAATTGTTCACCGGGAATTGCATGCCTTCCATCAATTGTAGAAAGAAGGGTGTGGAGAGATTTGGCTTCTCTTCTATGAATAAATCTATGCCAGGAAATTACTAAACAAAGGTTTCCTTTCAGTAATTCTAAGTTAGAATAAAATTTATTTTCATAAAATATATTAATCATGTACTCTTGAATGAAAAAGGAACTTACAAAATATGATATTAGTACAGTTTATATTTAAAAGTTACTCATAAATATGCATTAATATATATGCATTGAGGAAAGTCAAGGCTGTTATTCAACAAAATGGTAAGTGGCTGGCCCTGGGTGGTGAAATTATGGATAGTTTATGTTTTCTTTTAAAAATATTTTTATTTTTATAGACTTACGGGTAAAAGTGCAGTTGTTTTACATGGATATATTGCATAGTGATGAATCTGGGCATCTGCTGTACCAATTACCCAAGTAGTGGATATTTTACCCATCCCTTACTTTCCTCCATCTCTCCCACCTTTTAGAGTTTCCAGTATCTATTATTCCATTCTGTATGTCCATATGTACTCATTGCTTAGCTCCTACTTATAAGTGAGAATATGTGGTTTTTGACTTTCTGCTTCTGAGTCGTTTCACTAAGGGTCATGGCCTCGAGTTCCATCCATGTTGCTGCAAAAGGCCTGATTTCATTCATTTTTATGGCTGAATAGTATTCCCTTGTATATAAATGCCACATTTTTATCCCATCATCTGCTGATGGACACTTAGGTTGATCCCATGACTTTGTTACTGTCAATAGTGCTGCAATAAATGTAAGAGTGTGGGTGGAATTTTTATACAACTGGGTAGATACCCAGTAGTGGAATTGCTGGACTGAAGTCAAAACCACAAAGAGATAGCATCTTTCACCAGCCAGAACAGCTATTATTAAAAAGTCAAAAATAACAGATGTTGGCGAGAATGCGGAGAAAAGAGAACACTCATACATGGTCGGTGGGAATGTAAATTAGTTCAACCTGTATGGAAACCAGTATAGATAATTCTCTTTCTTTTTTTAATAAACTTTATTTTTAGAGCAGTTTTAAGTTCATAGCAAAATTGATTAGAAGATACAGAGATGTCCCATACACCTCCTACTCCCACACACGCACAGCCTTCCCCATTATCAACAGCCCACAACAGACAGATACATTTGTTAACAACTGATGAACTACATATCATTGTCACTCAAAGTCCACAGTTTATATTATTCCTTCTGGAGAATTTTCAAATACCAAAATTCCTCTACTAGGAATAAACTAGCATTTCCCTCTCGGCTTTCTATAAATTTAATTATTATTTCAGAAATTAGCCTCTTTACAGGAGAAAATGTTATAAACCACGAAAAGATTATCAAATACATAAGGAAGTGAATGTTATATAACAAATGTACCATCTCCTAAACAACTCCCTGCATTCCCTTCTTGTTGGTAAGTTACAATTGTGACAGTTCTGATCATCTGTTTAATTAATTTGCTAGTGAAGCCTCTCACATTTTTTACAACTAGAAAAATCCAGTTTTCCAAAATTAAGGCTCTGGTATAGTACACATAATCAATTTCATTCAACTCTTTTATTTAGTCCAAAAGAAAAACAAGAAAATGTCATTTAAAAAGTAACATACTCAGCTGCTTGTTTGTAGTGCTTCAAATCTTTCTTTAAATTTTTGTTCTCATTTTCCAAAAGCATAATCTGGGTGTAGACATCTGGAACATTCCCAACAGTTCTAAGTTCAGTCACTCCTTTCTGTATTAACTCATACCTAGGATAAAATCAAACAAAAGGGTTTATGTCATTTCTTTCTGCCAAATTGGCTTAATTTATGTACAATTCAAAAAGTTAAGTCTCAGGGAGTATTATAGTAATTACTTGCATTGTTACATTTATAAGTTAAAATGTCCAACATTCATAATATATTTTAGAATAAAGTATGACTTCTAGGTACCAATACCATCATGGTATATAAAATATAATAACAGAACATCTCCTATGTTCCAGGCACTGGTCTAGACAACAGTAAAATTGACAAAAATGTCTAAGTCCCTATTTCATGGAGTTTCCATTCTAGTGGTGAGGGTGATGAGTTCCATGAAGTTAAATAAGATGGCGAAAAGATGCAGGAAGAGTGAGGTGGAAACACACTGATGGCAGTGCTTGTGCTGTTTTACATAGGGTGGGCATGAATGACAAACATGACTGACAAAGTGATATCTGAGCAGAGATCTAAAGGAAATGAGGGATTGTATTATGTGGATAGTTGGGAGAGAAGCAGCTGGGCCAGATGGAAAAGTAAATGCAATGGCCCTGAACCAAGGAAGTGTTTGGCAACTACAAGAAACAACAAACAGCCAGGGTACCTGGAGTGCCTGGAACTGAAGCCAACTAAGTGACCAAGGAGAGAATGGTGAAAGATGAGTCAGGAAAACAGCAGGGAGCCATGGTGAGGAAAGGAATTTTACTCTGAATCAGAAGTAAACCATAGGAAGGTTTTGAGACAAGTGACACTGACCAGATTTATGTTTTAAAGGGATTAGTCTAGCAAACATAGAATCAGAGAGACCAGTTAGCAGGCTATTGCAATAGTCAAGGAGAGAGCATGGTGGCTTGAAGAAAGTTGGTAGCACTGGAGATTATGAAAAGTAAGTACCTTCTAGAAATGCTGTCAAGGTGGGGCCAGCAGGACTATCTGATGGATCAACTGTCAGGTGTTGGTAAATGAGAGAAGGCAAGTGTGACTCCAGGGTTTTTGGCTGAGCAACAGAGAGCCATTTATTTACTAAGTGAGGACAAATGCAGGAGGAGCAGAGTGGTTGGAGTAATTAAGGGATTGTTTCCATTGGTGTTAAATGTAACATGCCTAGCAGATATTTAAGTGAAGATAAACGTTGAGTATACATGTTCAGAGTTCAGGAAAAAAGGGTGGGCAATTTAAATTTGGTAATCAACATTATAGATACTATTTAAAGTCATGAGACTTGAAAGAGACCAGCTAGGCAGTGAGAAATGAAAGTAAAGAAAGAAATGAAGAGATCCTAGGAGTGAGCCATAAACACTATACTGCTTCCAAGTTGAGGGGAAAAGAAAACACTACCAAAAAAGACTAAGCAAGAGAGGCCTGTGAAATAGAGGGAGAATCTGAGAGTTGTGCCCGGGAGCAAATGAAGAAAGTGTTCTAAAAAGGAAGAAATGAACAACAGTGACCAATGCTGCCAGGAGTCTGAAAAGAATACTGAGAATCAATCACTGAAGTTGGCACTGTGAACATCACCACTGAAAAAAAAAAAGGAAGTTTTCAATAGAGTCATGGGGACAAAAGACAAACTGAGAGAACGACTGAGAGACTAGGAAATGAGGAAGTGGCAACAAACTTTTTTCAAGGAGATATGCTCTAAAGCAGAGCATAGGGAATCAAGATGAACTTAGAAGAAGATATGAAATCTAGGGTGGTTCTTCTCTTCCTTTTTTAAAATGTGAGATATTATTGTACATCTGTATGCTTATGGGAATGACCCAGCAAAGAGGGAAAAAACTGACAATAGAGGTAAAAGAGGGATGACTACAAGGGTAGTATCCTTAAGTCAGTGAGAGGGGCTGGTATCAAGCAGACAAGATGAGAGCTGGCTTCAGGTAACATTAGAGTCTGCGAGAGAAGAGAACACTGGAGGCCAGAGGCAGTGGGGTAGTAAAGAGGGAGGTGGGAGAGATGGAACTTCTATTTTCTCAGTGAAATAAGAAGCAACGTCAGAGAATCAATTGTAGATTGTAAATAATTATAATTTTAATCACTGTGTATGGAAATCAATAAAGTTAAAAAAAAAATTTAAGCATGGAAAAATATTTCAACTAATAAAGTTATTAATAAATCCCTACAAAGCTTGCTCTAGATGAGCTAAATATTAGAGCTAAAAATTTAAATTATCAGTAGTTTTATATTATAAATCATAATTTAATAATGTTACATATTTATAAAGTCACCTATTTTGTGTTATATACTTTATGATTTTTTCTAAAAAAAAGAGCAAGAGGACTCCCCCATAGAATATCCTGAAGATTAAGATAATAGAATCAATATTCCATCATATTTGCCACAATTTATAAAACAGGAAATAGGTATCAATTGAATCATAAATTCAATAAGTACTAGGAATGTGATTTATACTTACCTCAGAAGAGAAGACACAGGGATTGATTGAAGTATTAGACCATAGCTTTTTCTGACCATAAAATTGATTTTCAGCACCTTGCTTTATTTAATGTGGGAAAACCACTAGAGAAATTTTCTATGAGGAAAAACGTGATTTAATAGTTTTTCCTCTAAATTAAACTCTATAAATAAAATAATATGTGATAAAAGAAGCACAAACCTAAATACATTTATTACATAGTATATATCTCAGGATATTCAAAAATTATCAGGTAAATTTTCTACCATCCATATAAAAATATGAAAGATGACTTTAGGCTCATTTTTAGATAATAATACAAGTAATTAGGAATCTTAATGCACAAACTACAGAAGTATACTTCTCAATAAAATCTGAATTCTCATACATAATATTTTTGTGGTTTGCTTCAGTTTGCATGTATCTGTTGTTTTGTTTTAAGAAATATCCTGACTTTTTATTTCTTTCTTCTTTTTCACTCGCTCTTAAAGTAAGACTGAAAAGTATTCAGGTGGGAAAAAAGACTGCCATAACTATTAGAGATTTGAAATATAATTTGCTCTCAATGAAATTGCCAATAAATTATCACTAATAAAATTGCATTAATGTTCTTAATATTTACCAGGAGATCCATAAACTACTTAGCATTATGTAGAGATGGAGAATACATATGAATTTCAGGGAGAAAGTGCATAGAAATTTCATAAAATTTTGTCTACATACCAAATGCATTTAAGACCCAATGCCATGAATGATGAATATTATGACAGAATTCCGGTAAACATATAAATGTTGTCAGAAGAATAAGGATTATTTTTCCCTCATGGTGGCACCCAAGGCATAGAAGGTAAAAGACAGGGGAAAGGTCATCTAGATTATAATCTCCTTATAAGAAGCCTATAATGAGAACTTTTCCTCCATGTTTTCATAAAGATTTAGGGAAATATATTACCAACATAGACAAAATTATTTTAATTACTGTACAAACTGAGGATGTTAGAATCCCCAGCAATGCCGTGACTATCACTTAGAACCAGACAGTCTCTCTCAGGAAAAATATAGCACAGTTGAAATGCTTATTACTGGCCCCATGATTCCTCAAATCAATATAGAAAATAGGCACAAATTTGGATTCTAAATTAGTATTTTCTTAAGTCCTTTTAGTATCCAGCCAAACCAAAAGGCACCTTTATTAATTTTTTCCAAGATTCTCTTGTATAATTGCACAATATAGCCTTGTGGTTAGGAGACTGGTCTTTAAGATCGGTATGTCCCTAGGTTCACTCTGCCACTTACTGGCTATGACTTGGTGACACTCACTGAGGAGACTTCCTAATCTCCCTATCCCCTTTCCTCATCCCTAAAATAGAAATATGGCTGTGGCTACCTGCTCGATACAGTTGTTGGGAGAAGTAAATGAAATAATGCATGAGAATATACTATATAAATAAAAATGATACAAAGTACATTTCTGAGTGATAAGCCTAAGCCTTCACCCTCTTAGTTTTAAATCCCTCATATTTAATAAACATGATATTAATTTTGTTTTAAAAATTTTAATTACTCACCTAAAAGGTTGCCTTCTTATTATCATAGTACATAAATCTGTGCAGATGTATTTACAGTGGTCAAATTTATCATAATATAACACAGCAAAAATTAGCTTTTGCTAACTTTTATGTTATGTAGAAGAGTCACTACATTCCTGTGTTTAGCTTAATAATGACTGGGGAAAAAATATTCTTATGGGACATATAACTAGAAGCCAAGACCTCATCAATTGAAGAAACAGCAATAAGATTAAATTACAAAGGAACAAATATTTGCATAGTGTTCACTGGGAGTCATTAATGTATACACAACACCACACATATTTCCTGTACATACTTGGGCAACATAAGGGCTATATCAAGGGTAATTTTAATTCTAGGCTCTGGCTTTAAAACTTAACCATCCCCAGAAAGTTGTAACTGTACTGCTCACATGTAAGTGATTAAATGTTATGACAAATTTTATTGTCTAAAAGCTGTAAAATTTATTTCATGCAAATTAATGAAATATACTCTTAATTTGCAAACTCTTCCATTACAAAAAAATTAAATTAGTAATTAAGTGTCATAAATAATTGTACTATTACTTTTAATAGCATTTTCATTACCACCCTACCTTCAGTGAAATGGTGCAAATAGGCCAAACTGGAGAGAACCAAGTGTTGAATAGGAAGTAAAAAGGTGAAGAAAGAAAAAAAATTTAAACTTTGTTTTCAAAACATTGGCTGAAAAGGGAAAAACGGTTTAAAAAGAAGTGGTAGTGAAAGGCAAAAAAAGAGTAGGAATGTATCTTTAGGGTGAGTAGTTCTGACAATGTTAACAGGGGAACAGTCAGTGTAGGAAGACGGATGACATATGCTCAGGTACGGGTACTGGAATTAGATTACCATATTTTCTCCATTTTAATTTCTTCTTTAATTTTTCCCCCCTGAGAAATTATTGTTGTCCATTGATAATTCTAAAATAGGCATACAAATAGAATTGAAGCATTGACTAAACCTGCAATGGAAATTTTTAGTGGTTCATAGAACAAATTCCTGCTACGTTCTGGCAACTGTAAAGGGTCAGAGAATAAATATTTTAGAATTTGCAAAACTATCTTTACAGGCCACATCACCCCTGTTGTGACTAATTAACTTTGCTTTCACAGAGTGAAAGTAGCCATATACAATACCTAAAGAAAGGTCATGTCTGTGTTTCAATAAGATTTTATTTTAAAAATCAGGAGGCAGGCCAGATTTGGCCTAAGGATCTTAGTTTTCTAACCCTGGATTTAAAGGATTCATTGCATTTTCTGCTTGAGGAGTGAAAGAACCTATGTCACATTTTATGCTACTGTTTTGTTTTTTTGCTTATTTTAACAAACTAACAAAGGAAAATCCTTGTTTGGTCATGTTTTGAAAGATTAAGTGAATTCATAGCAATTATATATTCTAAGTGTTTTTTCCTGTGGTAAAAATGATAAAAAATAATACATTTAATTTTCCTATAATTTTACTATGTAGAATAAAGTTTTCTAATCAAAATAAAAAATGTTTCATATGAAATAAGGTATTCAATACAATGTAATCTCATTGCAAACTGGCAGCTAGGAATAAGGATAAAATTACCCGAACCACAATATTCTAAACTCATAAAGAGATACGTTATACCAATTTTATCTTATGACTAGTATGCCTAGCTTGGGAGGACTTTAAATCCTAATACTAACACTAATCTTAGTTTCCTGAAGTTTCATCTCATCAATTCAAATTGCTAAATCTAAAAGGAAAATATGACAATAGTCACCGGATTGTTAACAGTATACTTGGATCCACACTATTCTAAGAAAATCATTTTACATTTTGTACTGGCCTAACATATAAGCATCACATGTCCTAACACACATTGTTGGAAGACAGAAAGTTAAATGAATCATATTAATCTTTCACTTTATTAGCACTATAAATTAATCATCTACTTACTTTTACAAAAAATACATTTTCTAGAACATTTGTAATTATATATCTTAGGGATATTTTTATTAACAATTATTTAAAATAATTCACACAATTTCTAAATTTAAGAGAAGCAGCATTTTTCTTCCACTGAACTTTGTTTTTGTTAGACTGTATTAATGAAAAATAATTCTCATAAAATTTATTAATGTTAGATGTGCAATTTAAAATAATGAAACTGATTGCTCTTACGAGAATGTTATGAGAAGATAAGAACCAAAAAAAGCAAAAAATAAAATAAAAATTTATACCACAGCTGGATGAGTAAAAATTGCAAATTATCCATACATTGCAAATTTATTTAAAATTGGGAATTAGTCCTAATTATAAACATCTTTAGATATATTAATCCCCTTTTCTAGAATATGCAATAGCTATTAAAGTTCAAATATATTTTTGTATCTGATCATTTAATAAATTTATTTAAACAATGTCAGGAAATGGAAAATATGCCTGGTGACATTATTATTGTACAAAGGAATAAAGGTACAAAAGGTATACCTGCTGATTTTCATAACTAGTTATTAAAATTTTCAATTATAACAAGAAAATCTTGTGTTTAAGTAATATTCAAACTCAATTCCACTTCTAAATGAAGAATATTCATAGAAATATAATTAATCAGCTATGTGAGTAGAAAAAGACAAGCCATTACACTATAAATAAAACAAGCAAGTAAAGCAGTACTGTTTAGTATAATGTCTAAATACAGGAAATATTCTCAATAATTATATGAAAATACTAGGAAATGTTTTCATAAAATATCTTTGTGTTTTATAACTCCAGGAGATATTCAAGTTTCTTGATTTTTTGAAAATCACTTAAACTTAAATATTTGGGAAAGATGTTTAATAAAAATTTCTTTGTAACTACTATTCTGGTTTGTGTATATGTGTGTTGTGGTTTCAGGGCTGGAGATGGGAAAAGTTTCTAGTCATTTTTCATAGGCTGAGTCATTTCAAAGTTAAGACACTTAAAAGTGTACAAGTTAAATGTTAGAATTTTAAGAGAATTATTTATCTACATAATTGTTTACCATTCAGACTGAAAGCAATCAAGAGTTCTGGTCATTCCCATTTTGATCAAGAAATTGCAGAGAAAGTCTTCTATTACTTCAGGTACTGCAGGCTTTGAAGGAAGAACTGTTTTCCGTTCCTGAAATTTAAATGTGCATTTATTTATTTTGAAAACATCAAAGCATTAATTAATGATATAGATAAGACTTCAACTCATTCATTCATCCATTCATTTTTTTTCAATGTTTGTTGACTGTTATATGCCAGGAACCATTAATATTTTAACTACTGGGGATAAAGCAGATGAAAGCAAACAAATCTCTGTCCTCATATCTATTAGTCAAGTGGATGGAGACAGAATATAAATAACTAAATAAAAAACATATACTATGACAGATGATACTAAGTACCTTGGGGTGGGGAGAAAGTAGACGATTTAAGATAGAAGCAGGTGTAGGACAAGTATTCATGTGAAGCTGGGTTGCTACGTATTTAGGGTGGTGAAGACGTCACTGATAAAACTGTTATCTTAGCATAAATCTAGACAAAGAGGCAGAATGTCTTATGTTCTGGTTTGTATCTGCATCAGTAAGTGCAAAGGCCCTGCAGCAGGAGTGTGACTGGATTGCCTAAAGGATAGTAAGAAGGTAGGTTTGCCCTTTCAATAGCACATAGCATGTTAACCCAAAAAAAGAAAAAAGAATGCATGGACCTTTTAATCCTTTTAATTATCATTTAAAAAGAAATATAATAATTTTAGTACCATGACTTTTAGAAACACTATGGAGGAAATAATTACTGACAAAAGGAGCTTACACTACTATTCCATATGGAAGTAAGCAAGTCTATCAACTAGATCAGGGGTTAGCTTATCAGTTCTTATAAATAGTTTGTTAGATCACAGCATGCCCATGCCCATTTGTTTACATATTATGTTTGGATGAATTTGCACTACATGAGACAGTTGACCAGCTGCCACAGAGTCCTTATGGCCCTCAAAACCTAAAGTACAAGTTGAGCAATCCCTAACCCGAAAATCCAAAATCTGAAATGCTCCAATAGCCACAAATTTTGAAGCACCAACGTGACATGACAGGTAAAAATTTCCACATGCAAGTACTTAATACAAACTTTGTTTTATATACAAAATTATTTAAAATACTGTATAAAATTACCTTCAGGCTATGTGTAAAAGGTGTATATGAAACATAAATGAATTTCATGTTTAGAACTGGGTCCCAGTCCCAAGAGATCTTAGTGTATATGTGAAACTAGATAATCTAAACCTAAAGCTTTTGGAACTTTATATTTGTTAAGGCTTGAGAGGAATGGGACTATGTGGCCTGAGCCACACATCATGCAGCTGCGACTTCTGCTTCTTTGATTATAGATTAAATGTCTTCATTATTGTCCTAAAAATGATTAGGAAAGATGGAATACCACCAGAGATGAGACCCCTTTAGAACACTGCCCTTCCTTGCAAAATGTCGAAGCAATCTTCCTTGGAATGCAGCAAGCTGTAATCAATCAAATCATTACAAACTACATAATGACCTTGTATGGAAAATGTTGCAACCCTGTTAACTTCTGTTTCTACCTATATAAGTAAAAACTTAACTTCCCCACTTTGGAATGCTCACTCATTCTATTGGAGACTGTGTTTCCCAGGTGGCTATCCTCAAGCTTTGCACTTGAATAACACTAAACCATATTTTCCAAATGTCATTATCATTGATACATATTTGCAAATATTCCAATAACTGAAAAAAAAATCCAAAATCTGAAACACTCTGGTCCCAAGCATTTTGGATAAAAGATACTCAAACTGTATGTAGTACTCTGACAGAACATCTCAGCAGACGTAAAACTAGAAAATGAAGACATTTCAGCAACCAACAAATGAAACTGGTACAGCCATAAAAACTAGCATATCATGTAAGTCAGTGTACAAAATAAATCAAATAATTGGTAGTTTCCTAAAAATACCAAAGAATAGGGAATACTAATTCTATTTTACAGAATGAAGTGCTGCTCAATAAAAATAAAATTAAAAAAAGAAGAAGCATCATCTCTTGAGTGCTGTCATTTTCTTCGCATTGGCAAGAAGTCACTAATTTGTTTGCTGACCATTTGAATAAGCAGATCTATTCTCACCTACAGAAACTCAGCAGCAAGTTTTCCTTTTGCCTTCTCTTTCCCAAGCTGGTAATGGTTAGATAACCAGTTACACAGAATGCACAGAATGTTTACACAGAAATCCAATGAAGAAAGAGGATCTTTGCTGCCCCAAAAATTCTTTCCAAAAGTGCTATATATAATTCAACACTGATATTTATTACTGATAGCTGCTATAATATTCACAATAGTGGTGAGATGAGGCAAATTTGGGGGCTACAGAAAATCCTGACAAATGGTTACAGTGTAAAATTATGTTTGTAAAGTTCAAGCAGAATAATTTGGAAGGAGGCAGTACAAGATGGCTGAATAGAAGCCTCCGATCATTAACCCTGCAGGAACACCAAACTGAAGAACTATTCACACAAAAAGGCAACTTCATAAGAACCAAAAATCAAGTGAGTAATCACAATACCAGGCTTTAACTTCATATCGCTGAAAGAGGCACTGAAGAAGGCAGAAAAGAGAGTCTGGAGTTGCTGACACCACACCTCCCCCATACCCTGGCAGTGGTCAAGTGGCATGGAGAGAAAATCTCTGTCCTGTGGGAGGAAGATTTCAGTCATTATGGAATCTTTTACATTAGAAAATAGTGCTGCAGGTCTTCAGGTCAGAAAATAGTGCTGCAGGCTTCAGGTCAGACCCAGCACAGTCTCAGTGGCAGTGACCACAGGGGTGGCTTCTATCAACCCTGCTCCAGCTCCAGGCAGCTCTACACAGAGAGAGAAATACCCATGGTTTGGGGGGAAGTAAAGGAAAAGTCTGTACCTGGTATTCTAGAGAATTCTTCCTGATCTTATCCAAGGCAACTTAGCCAGTACCTCTAAAAGACTGCAAAAGCCACAACATTACTGAGATTGGAGTGCCCCCTAATGAACATACAGTGGCAGTGACCAAAAACTTAGATCACAACACCCAAGTCCCCTCAAATACCTGGAATGCCTTCCCAAGAAGGATACGTAGCCCCGAATGTGAAGACTACAATAAAATACCTAACTCTTCAACACCTAGACAATGATGAACATCCACAAGCATCCACAGCATTTCCATCCAGGAAAACATGACCTCACCAAACAAACTAAATAAGGTACCAAAGACCAATTGTGGAGAGACAGAGATGTGCAACCTTTCAGACAGATAATTCAAAATAGTTGTTTTGAGGAAACTCAAAGAAACTCAAAGAAATTCAAGATACCACAGAGAAGGAATTAATAATCCTATCAGACAAATTTAATGAAGAGACTCAAAAAAATTAAAAAGAATCAAGCAGAAATTCTGGAGTTGAAAATTCAACTGACAAACTGAAGAATGCATAAAAGCCTCCTGCCAACAGAATTGATCAAGCAGAAGAAAGTATTAGTGGGCTTGAAGACAGGCATATTTGAAAATACAGTCAGAGAAAGAAAAAAGAGTAAAACAGAATGAAACATGCCTAAGAGATCTAAAAAAATAGCCTCAAAAGGGCAAATCTAAGAGTTATTGGCCTTAAAGAGAAGGTAGAGGCAGGGATGGAGTAAGAGGGAGGGAGGTAAACAGGAGGCAAACAGGAGGTAGAGAAAGACATAGGGGTAGAAAGTTTATTCAAAGGGATAACATCAGAGAACATACCAAACCTAGAAAAGATATCAGTATTCAAGTACGAGAAGATTATAGAAAACCAAGCAGATTTAACCCAAAGAAGACTACTTCAAAGCATTTGATAATCAAATTCCCAAAGGTCACTAATAAAGAAAGGATCTTAAAAGCAGCAAGAGAAAAGAAACAACATATATAGCTCCAATATGTCTGACAGCAGACTTTTCAGTGGAAACTTTATAGGATAGGAGACAATGGTATGGCATGTTTAAAGTTATGATGAAAAAAAAAAAAAAACTTGTATCCTAAAATAGTATATCCAGTGAAATTATCCTTCAAATCTCAAATATCCATGAAGGAAAAATAAAGATTCTCCCAGGCAAACAAAAGGGAAGGGATTTCATCAACACCAGACCTGTCCTACAAGAAATACTAAAGGGAGTTCTTCAGTTTGGAAGAAAAGGATGTTAATGAACAAGAAAGAAAGCATCTGAAGGTACAAAAGTCACTGGTAATAGTAAGCACACAAACACAGAACATTATAACACTGTAATGGTGGTATGTAAACTACTCATACCTTAATAGAGAGACTAAAAGGTGAACTGATCAAATAAAAAGTACAACAACGTCGAAATATAGGCAGTGCAATAAGATATAAATAGAAATAATAAAACCTTAAAAAGTAGAAGGATTAAGTTAAAGTGGCGACTTTTCAGTAGTTTTCTCTTTGCTTTTTTTGTTTGTTTATGTAATCAATGCTAAGTTGTCATCAGCTTAAAATAATGAGCTATCAAATAGTATTTGCAAGCCTCATGGTAACCTCAAATCAAAAAACATATAACAGATACACAAAAAATAAAAAGCAAGAAATTGAATCATACCACCAATAACCTTCACTAAATGGAAGACAGGAATTAAGAAGAAAGAGAAGACCACAGAACAACCAGAAAACAAGTAACAAAATGGCAGGTGCTTCCTCCTTACTTATCAATAGTAACACTGAATATAAATGGACTAAAACCACCTCCAATAAAAAGATAGAGTGACTGAATGGATGAAAAATTAAGACCTAATGATCTGTTGTCTACAAGAAACACACTGCACCTCTAAAACTGAAAATAAGCAACTGAAAATAAAGGAATGGAAAAGATATTCCATGCAAATGAAAACCAAAAAGGGGCAGGAGTAGCTATACTTATATTGGACAAAAGAGATTTCAGACAAAAACTACAATAAAAGACAAGAAAGTCATTATATAATGATAAAGGGGCCAATTCAGCAAGAAATTATAACAGTTGTAAATATATATGCACCCAACTGTGGAGCATCCAGATATATAAAGCAAATACTATTAGAGCCAAAGAGAGAGATGGACCTCAATACAGTAATAGCTGGAAACTTGAAGACCCCATTTTCAGCATTGGACAGATCATCAAGACAGAAAATCACCAAAGACACATTAGACTTCATCTGCACTACAGACCAAATGAACCAAATAGCTATTTCACAGAACATTTCTTCCAGTGACTGCAGAATACACATTCTTCTCCTTATCACATGCATCATTCTCAAGAACAGACTATCTCTATCCTTGGGATATATATGGCCTGGCATATTGGGCCACAAAACAAATCTTAAAAAATAAGAAAATTTTAAAACCCTGAAATTATGTCAAGTATCTTCTCTGACTACAATAAAATCAATTTAAAAATCAGTAACAGGAGGAATTTTGGAAACTACACAAACACATGGAAATTAAATATGCTCCTGAATGAGAAAAGCAAAGAGGAAATTGAAAAATTTCTTGAAACAAATGATGGTGGAAACACAACATACCAAAACCTATGAAATACAGTGAAAGCAGGACTAACAGGGAATTTTTTAGCTGTAAGTGCCTGCTGATGTCCTCAAGTCCCTGTATGGATGCCACTTTGCCACCTGCATAGACCTTGGGGGACTGAACAAAGGATGACAAACACAGGAATAAAGAAAAAGGCAAAAGAGTATATTTGGAAGAAGGGTCAGGGGGCTCCATGCTTCTAGTGAACAAGGGCCCTGAGCTTTTTCAGTCCTCCATATTTTTTAGGTAAAAGAGATAGTGAGAAGAGGGTGGCTGTCGGGTGACTGTTGGTCAGCAGTTTGATTTACAGCAGGCTTGCAAGATTGCATTCTTCAAACAATAGGCTCTAGATGTCCCAGTAGATAACCTCAAGGAGCACAGTGCCAGGGAGTTGATTGCTTTCAGCAAACCTTCTGGTGGTAGGCACAGTCATAAGTTTGCCCATATCCTGCATTCATGACAAATAGTTTGTTGTTTGATCAAATACCCTCCATTGGAATGTTGAGTTTGTCATGATCCCTTTGCCAGCTCTCTACAAGTGCCTACATCAATAATAAACAACAACTTTAAATAAATTACCTAACGAGTCATTTTAAAGAACTAGCAAGAGTAAATAAAACCTAATAAATATAAGAAAAATAGTAAACATCAGAGCAGAAATAAATGAAATTAAAATGAACAATACAAAAGATCAATAAAACAAATGTTGGTTTTTTGAAAAGATAAACAAAATTGACAAAACATTAGCCAAAAAAAAAATTTTTTTAAGTAGACTCAAATAAATACAATTAAGAGGAAAAAGGAGACATCACAACCAATACCAAAGAAATTTTAAAGGATCATTGGAGGCTACAATGAGCAAATACATGCCAGTAAATTGGAAAGCCTAGAAGAAATGGATAAATTCCTGGACACATACAACCTACCAAGGTTGCAACATGAAGAAATCCAAAAGCCAAACAGACCAATAACAAGTAACAAGATTGATGCCATAATAAAAAGGCTCCCAGCAAAGGAAAGCTCAGGACACAATGGCTTCACAGCTGAATTGTATCAAACATTTAAAAAAGAACTAATTCCACCCCTACTCAAACTATTCTAAAAAACAGAAGAAAAGGGAATTATTCAAAGTTCATTCTATGAGGCCAGTATTACCCTGATATCAAGGCCAAAGACATGTGAATAAAAGAAAACTACAGGCCAATATTCTTGATGAACACAGATGCAAAAATTCTCAACACCATATTAGCCAATTTAATTCAACAACACATTAAAAAGGTCATTCATCATGAGCAAGTGGGATCCATCCTTGGAATGCAAGGATGGTTCAACTTACGCAACTCTATCAATGTGATACATTATAACAAAAGAATGAAGATCAAAAATCATATTATCCTTTCCATTGTTGCTGAAAAAAGCATTTGATAAAATTCAACATCTCTTCATGATAGAAACCCTCAAAAAACATGAAGGTAGAAGAAACATACCTCAACACAGTAAAAGCCATATATGACAGATCCACAGGTAGTATCACACTGAACAGGGAAAACCTGAAAGCCTTTCCTTCAAGATCTGAAACATAACAAGGATGCCCATTGTCACCACTATTACTCAACATAGTACTGGAAGTCCTAGGTAGAGTAATCTGACAAAAGAAGGAAATAAAGGGCATCCAAATCAGAAAGGAAGAAGTCAAATTATCCTTGTTTGCAAATGCTATGATATTATACTGGAAAAAAACCTAAAGTATTCACCAAAAGAAAATTAGGACTGATAAATTCAGTAAAGCTGCAGAATACGAAATCAACATACCAAAATCAGTAGCATTTCTACATGCCAACAGTTAATAATCTGATAAAGAAATGAAGAAAGAAATCATATTTACAAATAACTACAAATAAAATACCTATGAGTTAACTTAACCAATCAAGTGAGATATCACTACAATGAAAGCTATAATATACTGATGAAAGAAATTTAAAAACAGGCCAGGCGCGGTGGCTCAAGCCTGTAATCCCAGCACTTTGGGAGGCCGAGACGGGCGGATCACGAGGTCAGGAGATCGAGACCATCCTGGCTAACATGGTGAAACCCCGTCTCTACTAAAAAATACAAAAAACTAGCCGGGCGAAGTGGCGGGCGCCTATAGTCCCAGCTACTCGGGAGGCTGAGGCAGGAGAATGGCGTAAACTCGGGAGGCAGAGCTTGCAGTGAGCTGAGATCCGGCCACTGCACTCCAGCCCGGGTGACAGAGCGAGACTCTGAAAAAAAAAAAAAAAAAAGAAATTTAAAAACAAACAACAAAATGGAAAGATAGTCCATGTTCATGGATTAGAAGAATCAATATTGCCAAAATGTCAATACTACCCATCTCCCATGTACCATGACATCTCCCATGTACCATGAAAGGTGCTGGGAATTAAATATGAATAAGACACACTTCTATCTCAAGAAATTCAAAGGCTCATTTAGTAAAAACAGAACATTATAATACAGAAGCTCTTTAGTTACAAATTTTGATGACAGAATTATACTTATGTATCCACAGATATCATACATGCAACCATTATGTATGCATAAGAAACTTTAAGTTGCACTTTTTCCCTATTATACATTATATACAACTCTCATTATGGCTTTTAACTTAATTATGAGGTTAACAAAACACTACAACATAAGCACAAAAAAGCAAGCAATCTACAAACTAGCAAAACATGGTCTCACTTTGCAAACTGCTGAACAACCAAACATTACTGTAGCCACACGTGACCCAAAAATCTGTTGAGGACAAATAATGGTAGCTCTAGCACATTGCTTCATTTTGTCTATGAACATTCTAAAGCTGACATTTCCTAACAGAGAGGTTTCTATAGTGTGTTATGATTGCAACAATAGAAATCTGCTAGGTGACGTGATACACAATGGAGAAGAGTATTTCCCTTGCCTTAGGTAGGTGAATGAAGGCTTTGTTAAGGAGACTGTTAGGTTGAACTTTACAGACAATGAGGAAATACAACAGATAAAGAAAGATAAACCAATATTCAAGGCAATAAAACATCTGAGGCAAAAACAAGGGTGACAGTTCAATCCATTAAGGCTCAGGGTCTTATGGAGAAAGGACCAAAGATAAATTGGAAAAGCTAAACAGGAAGCATATCAAGAAGGCAAAGGCAGGTGGAAGGGTAGACACATTGGGAATCTATGGAGAGGGGACATAAATTGAAATTTGCATTAGACATATCTTTTAGGTGGGAATAGAAGGAAGCATAGTACCAGCAGCATGCAGTAGCTCAGATGAGAGAAGAAAGAGGGTAGCTTTAAGGTAGACTAAGTGAGGATGAAGGTAAAGAGAAGGATATGAAAGATGTTGAGGACATAAAACTTTCCAGACTTAAGAATCAATTAAATGTTGAATTGCAAGAAGTGCTAAACCACATATTAAAATCAAGCATCTTGACAAATTTTGAACTGTTTTACTGTGAGTTCCTTTCACAACTTTAGTTGACCAGTGAGACCCAAAAAAATAAACAATGAAATCCAAGTGGTCTTAAAACTTAAATGTTACTTTATTTGGTGCTTCATTTCATCAACTCCTTAATTCACATTAAGTCAAATATATTGGCTTGGATAATCTGCAGACCTGGCTTTGAGTACAAGGAGCCTGGGTCTCTAACTAAAATTAAGTGTGTACATGAAGAGAATGCAAATTCAATAATGACAAACAGCTCTTTTTCTTGCGACCTAGCAATTGAGTCTACAAAAGTAATGAAAATTGTTTCAAAATTCAATCCATTAACATTATATGTGAGAGTTAACATAATAGTATAGGTTGGTGCAAAAGTAATTGCATTTTTTTCCCATTAAAATGGTAAAACCGCAATTACTTTTGCACCAACCTAATATTAATCCCTTGTGAGATTAAGATCAAAATAAAAGGAATACAAATTTATTAATCCTAGACTATATTTTGGTGTATTAACATAAGAGCAAGAAAACATTTTATATTAATTCTTAACATATTTGAAAATTTCTGAGAATAGAATTCTATAAAATGTCTCAAACTTTATGTTCTCACAACACTTTTATACTATTAAAAATTATTGAGTACTCCAGACAGCAGTTATTTATCTGAGTTATACCTATCAAGAATTACATATTAGATATTAAATTTTAAAATATTCATTGATTTACTTTAAAATAACTATAACAAAACTTCTACACAGATAACATAAGACAGAATTTTTTAAATAAAAACTACATTTTCCAAAACAGAAAAAGAAGTAATGAGAAGAGTGGCACTGTTACAAATTTTTACAAATATTTTTAATGTCTAGAGGAACAGCTAGATCCCCACATTTGTTTCTGCATTTCACCTGTTGTGATATGTTGTCTCAGTTGAGCTATATGAAGAGAATCCTCCAGTAGGTGAGTAGTTGGAACATGAAAGACAACATAAACTCCCTAAAAGGGGTCCTGGGGACCCCAAAAGACCTCCCACATACTTTGAGAACTATTGATACATATGGTAAAGAACATTGTCACTTGGGTTAGTCATCAATTAGTCTTCTCCAAAACTAGTTAAGTATTCCAAAGAAATTCCATAAATTCTACTTAAATTCTCAGAGGAGGAGGAAGAGGAAGAAAAGGAGGAGGAGGAAAAAGAGAAGGAAGAGGAGGAAAAGGGGCAGCAGGAGGAGGAAAAGCATCAGAGAATTGAACAGTTATACGACTTGGGTGTCTTGTTACTGTCATAAAGATCAAAATTTTACATTTATAAAAATTAGAAGTCATTATGAAATTATAGCAGTATAAAGGACCTCTGAGATTGCACCTTGAAAATTAACAGAATAAAATATCAATAAACAAAGAGGCCAAAGAATTATCAAAAAAAAATGGCAAAAATACATTTATAAGAAGGCTCAGAGTCTAGAAGGGGAGACCCAGCTTAAACGTAAGTGGACCTTTCTCTTCATATATTTACATACAAATATCCCTAATACACACAGACACACAGACACAATCTGAGGAACATATACATAGTCCTATCTTTACTTGTATTCATACTTGTAAAATGCTTCAATTTCAAGAAATAACTGATAGTATAACCAAACTACACAACTGTTACAGATTAATAACATTTCCTATCTTCTCAATATTTTTCAAGAATAACTTTAAGTATAATGAAAATATATTTAATTCAGAATTCAGATCATTGAACCTACCAAGAAAACGGATAGTATCAAATACACGATTTAAAATTTATAAAGCAAACCATGCAATCAATTCTTAAATATTTAATCTATATTACCCATGTTTAAAGGAAATCATAAGAACTTGGCCCAGCGCGGTGGCTCACGCCCGTAATCCCAGCACTTTGGGAGGTGAAGGCGGGCAGATCACAAGGTGAGGAGATCGAGACCATCCTGGCTAACACAGTGAAACCCCATCTCTACTAAAAATACAAAAAAAATTTTAGCTGGGCGTGGTGGTGGGCACCTGTTGTCCCAGCTACTTGGGAAGCGGAGCTTGCAGTGAGCCGAGACTGCACCACTGGACTACTCCAGCCAGGTGACAGAGCGAGTCTCTGTCTCAAAAAAAAAAAAGAAAATCATAAGAACTTATTTAAATGTCAACTATTCAATAAGTCATTTTTGTTAATATTTTAACAAATAAGACAATTTACATTATTTCAACTTAACTTTCCTAATAGTCTCATAATCTTTTACTTGCAATCTTCAATGAAAATTTTAAGAGGTCTGTGCATACAGATTACTGTATCCTTTAACATAGAAGAAAATATATCTTGTTTATGAATATATATAAGATCAGAACAAAAAACTGTTTTAACAAGCAATAAGTATTCTTTAAAACAGAAAGTCCATAGCATAATTCAAATTGCTGAAGCTTAAAATACTTTAGAAATAAAAAGCAAATTAAAAAATATAACTAATATGCTTATGATAAAATGAATCCATATTTAATTTTAACAGCTTAAGGACAACTTCTGTGAATTTTCAGCATAATACTGTTCCTCCACAGAATTTTTTAAAGTGAGGTAAAAAGAAGCCAAATGAGAGTCAATCAGCTATAGGCATGCCAGAAATCAAGAATGTTAACTCATGTGAGGTTATGATAAAGAAAAGCTTCCAATAAATTGATAAAATAAGAATTACTGATATTTGGCTCAGAAGATACAACAGCTACTACAATGGATTTCTTCCTCAACTGCCCTCTGATTTATCTTTGCACTATAAACACTTTCGAGCATGATAGCCGAAAGAAGCAATTACAGTTTTGTTCATAGTTTTTTCATTCAATGATTCATTTATTCATTCTCTTATTTAACTGCTATTTATTTAGTGCCAACTACGTGCCAAGCTCTGTATTAGCCACATGTACTTTACCAAATACCAATACAAATGAGCGGTAAAGAATTTGTCAAAATCCTTAGTGATGTGAAGCAAGAGGATGATGAGAAGTGAATAAACATATCAGTTCCACGTCACTGAAAATGCTATTCCTACATTTTAAAACTATTCCTACAAATTATTGCTTTGAGATATCCAACAGATTAATAAGTTTATGTAATAGACTTCACTTTGTGTCTACCAAGAAGAAGCTATGTCCATGGGATGCATTAGAGAATGTCATTTACTATGAGCTGTAGCCCTCCATTTACAACAGAATGCAATTAATTCTGGCCTGAAAAAATCTTCCTCTAAAGCTTTTATTCCAATTTTGAGTGGACAGATATTTTGAAAAGGAGTTATTGGACTTTTAGATTGAAGAAGTCTACAGAATATGGAAAGAATGACATGGTATAATATGCAGTAAAGTCTCACATACAATTCCACACTAAGGAAGGCAAATCTGCAACCAAAAAGGAGTTTCACAAATTCCTTCACATTTCTTAGTAAAGGGGTTAATCACTGAAAGAAAGCATCCTTCTTAATGTTGTACAAAATAAAACATTTTAAAAAATATTTTTGCCATCATAGTAAATGGTTCACAATTTTAATGAGTTTTCAATTTTAGAGGAATGCCATCAGTTTTACGCACTTTTAGCTCATTGTATTATAATCAAAAAACATCCCCCACCACATTCTTTAACATAATTAGTTCATAAGTCTCGCAAGAAAAAGTCATAATATATTAAGTATTCCTTGTAAGATTAATAGTTTCATTTAAAAAAACACAAAATGTTTACAAAACAGACTGTAGAACTTGCATATAATACTAAATTCTAAACATAAATGTTAAAAATTCTTGGTTTACCCTCCAGTGAGATTAATCAGAGTTCGGAGAGAAGGTGTCACTTGATACAAAGTCATGCAAGAGTGACCATGATGTGGAGAATGGCAATCCAAAAAAGAGTAAATATGACTGCTTATCTTAAAGTGAAGGCTTGATCACAAATATACAGAAATGAAAATGATACAACATGGGACTGGGCTGCACTAGTATTTACATTTAAAAAACTTTCCAAATTTCATATAAAAAGCACTACTGCTAAACTACAGACTACACTAGTGTTCAAATTCTCACCAAAATTTCAGTATCTGTAGCCTGTTCTTGGGCCATCTGAATTGCTTTTGCCAGATCTTCTTCACCTTCTGGGATGCTAAAATTATCATCTGGTATCTAGTTCACAGAGAAAGAGAAGGATAGGAAAAGTGAGCAGAAATATAAAATACTTTATTTCACTTCAGAAATAATTTTTCTTCACAAATCAAAGGATCAAAGAAATATTTTATGTAAAACACCATGTCATTCTGAAGATCCATGAAAAATGAATAACTGCTTTCTTCTGACTTCCTTGAAAATGTCAGTAAGTGTCACTTCTAATAAATTCAAGATTAGTTTGTAGGCAACTGCTTTTATCTATTTTTATTTATTTATTTTTTATTTTTTTTTTTTTGAGACAGAGCCTCCCTCTGTCACCCAGGCTGGAGTGCAGTGGCGTGATCTCGGCTCACTGCAAGCTCCACCTCCCGGGTTTATGCCATTCTCCTGCCTCAGCCTCCCGAGTAGCTGGGACTACAGGCGCCCGCCGCCTCGCCCGGCTAGTTTTTTGTATTTTTTTTTAGTAGAGACGGGGTTTCACCGTGTTCGCCAGGATGGTCTCGATCTCCTGACCTCGTGATCCGCCCGTCTCGGCCTCCCAAAGTGCTGGGATTACAGGCTTGAGCCACCGCGCCCGGCCTTGCTTTTATCTGTAATAGAAAATACAATCTAATAATTCTGCTGAAAAAATAACAAGGCTATCTAAATATCACCATTCTCTCCCCATCCCAAGTGCTCTCCACCATCACTTTTTCATAACCACTAGCAACTGAAAATCTCTGGTTTATTAAAAAATAAAACTCACTGAGCATTAAAATCTTGAAAGGATGTGATGGATTGTAATTATATTAATAACAGTTAAGACTTAACACAAGCTTCTTATGTACTGATCACTGGTTTAGGCCCTTTACATTTATTAATTCATTCAGGAACTTCATGTGGTACATATAATCTCCACTTCACCAGTAATAAAAGGCCTGTCTCCAATCTTCATTCTATCTCTTGCTCACCCAGGCTCACCAGGCTTATTTCCACACAGTTTCATTCACAGCCTCTGTCATCTACCAGTGATTTTATCCTCCAAGTGTCCAAAGTAATGATAGGTCTCGGGAACAAATAATTAAAGAAAAGCTTTGAGATAGGAACCACATTAGACAGAAGTACAGTTAAGCTGGAGGGATGCATAAGGCCTGAGCTCCAACTGGGCAGTGGGAATCTAGGAATCCTTGACAAGAGCAGACTGGATGACAGGAAGGAAGTGCCTCCTGAACAGAGATAACAGTTTATGGTAGGAATCTACAGGCAATAAGGAGCTGAACCTGAAGGACAATTAACAGGAAAATAGAAAGAATCAGACGTATTATCCAATTTAAATGTTTAAATAGAATTTTCACATCTCATTCTTAATCAGCTGATACAAGCTAAATTCAGTAGAAAAACAAGTATCTCTTAAGAAAAAAGAAATGGTTCTTACATGTTTAAGAAAATAAAATGAGCACATGAGAATGACTGCAATAAATTTACAGAATAAACACCTAAAATTAACATGTTACCTCTTCATATTCATAGTCATCTTCAGATGCTTCAGTTATGGTGACCTCTGAATATCTTGTCAAGTTTTAATCTCAAAAAATATAGGATAAAATTATTATACAAAAATTGGTTTGACCTTCAAATATAGTATTGGATTCAACTATCTCACCAGGAAGTTAGTAAATATATATAATTTAATCTCTAAAAAATTTGTCTTCCTCATATAGCCTATAAATGTAGATATTTTAAAACAAAATACTTCATTATTTTTCACAACTCAAATCCATGAAAACCTACATTTCTATCTGTCTATCTGACTGTTTACTATCTATCTAATGATTTTCAACTTGATTCTATCAAGGCTTATGAAAATACATATAATATCATAAGGTAGTGTGAATTAGAAAGAGATAAGAAAAACAGTAAATTTTTCAAATTCATCTTAAACCACAATGAATTTTCCAGAGTTCCTGAGTTAACTATTCACAGTACGTGAATAAATACGACTTTATTTGATTTAAAGTATTGTGAATGAACAAAACAAATGCACACCAATATTTAAGTAAAGAACACATATCAATGTTTTTATCAGTAAAATTTAACTTTTCCATGTATCTCCATCTTTAAATTATCTTTATAGGAAAGATAACTTAATTTTTTAAGTGAATATAAAGTATACAGCCATCATAATTCAAAATTTCATAAATACTGAAGAAATTAAATATCAATGGAAATGATTCTAACATAAAATAATTCTATGAGAATTGCTTTAAGACTTTCAAAAATTGTAAGTTACTCTAATTACATATGAAAACTTCAAGACAATATTTTATGTTAAATCACAGTGCACACCTTCAATGTTTGTTGTTGTTGTTGTTGTAAGGTTTACATTTTTTTTTATTACACTGACTTGGTTATGCCAAGTTTAAAATGTGTGAATTAAACACTTTAATGCATGGTAGTGGTTATGAAAATCAAAGACAGGATTAGCCTATTTTTCATTTGCTGCTCATTATAAAATGTCTCTGGTATTATGCTAACCAAGCGTTAGCTGAAAGGGTATATAACAACTTCTGTTGTTTGTAACAAGAATAGATAACGCTTACACAGTATTTAATAGGAGACAGGAACTGTTCTAAGGGTTTTCCATGTATTAACTAATTTCATCTTCATCCTGTCTATGAGGCTGGAACTATAACTCTATTTTACAAATCAAGAATCAGAGGCATAAGGTTCCACAGCTAGGAACTAAAAGAACCCAGATGTTTAGGTTTCACCATATTATATTGCTTCTCCATGTTCTGTGCGGGTTTTCTGTGCTACATAAATACATAAATTGCTTGCCAAATATTTTCCCCAGAGATCTAAACCTATAAATGTATTATTGCTACTAAGCTCCATCACAAGTAATCATTCTCCCCTGTATTTCTTATCCCTAACACTTGCAGGAGACACTTAAGCCCCATTATGACCAACCCTCAGACACGAGGTATCTGTCAAAAGGTCAGTATTTTATTGTCAAACATGAGTAAGTGCCTCTCCTAATAACATAGTGAAAAGTAATTAGGCTCAAAAATAGCTAGTTAAATGATTAAACAACAACCACGCAAAAATAGTTGCATACTTGCAGTCTATTACATAACCTTAATTCATCCATATTAAATACTACAAGGAGTAAAATATCTCCTTTATTATCTATTACTGTAGAACAGCTTCTAATAGCATTTGCCTCACTCTCTAATTCCTTGCCATCAGACTCTTTAAAGAACATAAGGCTTCTACTAGAAATCTGTTCAAGATATTTTATCTTTCACTAACAATGTATTTCCAACATCTCCCTAATCCCCAGTTCCAAAGCCACTGTTACTTCTTATTTAACACCCTACTCCAGATACTGAACCTGAAGATCATGCTAAGTGAAAAGTTAGATACAGAAAGACAAATACTGCATAATCTCACTTACATGTGGAAACTAAAAAAAAAATTCCAACTCCACAGAAACAGACATTAGAAGGGGAGTTACCAATGAACAGAGGGTAGGGAGAATGGGGATGTTCGTCAAGGTTGCACAAACATTCATTATAAGATGAAGAATTTATGGAGATCTAATATATAGCACACTAAATATGGCTAATAATAATGTAGTGTGCACTTAAAATCTGTAAAGAGAGTAGATCTTAAATATTCTCACCACAAGTAATATAAAAATGAAAAGGTACCTATACGAGGTAAACAGGTCAATTAGCTTGGGTGTGGTAATTATTTCACAACGTATATGTATATCAAAATACGTTGTACACCTTGAATATATGTACTTTTATCAAGTACATGGCAATAATGCTGAAAAAGGAACAATACGCATTTATTATACTGTAGTTTCTCTGGGTCAAGAACTCACTAATGGTTTAGCTCATGCAATCTGACTTGGGGTCTCTCATGTCACAGTCAAAATGACAGCAGGATTAGGGTCATCTGAAGGCTGAGATGAGGCAGCAGGATCCATTTCCACGGCAGTTCACTGACATAGTACTAGTTTCCCAGAAGACCTCAGTTCCTCCCCATGTGAGTCTCTCCACAGGCTACATGAGCATCCTCAAGATATGGTGGGCTAACTACCCCCAGAAGAAGCAGTCCAAGAAAACAATGTGGATGCCACAATAGCTTTTCTGACCAAAGATCAGAAGTCACACATGATTTCTTCATTATCCTAGTGGTTACATGGGTCATGCCTATTCAATGTGTGAGGATTACATAAGAGCATGAATATTAGGAGGCGGGGCTCACTGGATGCGTATTAGTTCATTCTCACGCTGCTATGAAGAAATAGCCAAGACTGGGTAATTTATAAAGAAAAGAGGTTTAACTGACTCATAGTTCTGCATGGCTGGGGATACCTCAGGAAACTTACAATCATGGCAGAAGGCACTTCTTCACAGGGCGCCATGACAGAGAGAATGAGTGCAAGCAGGGGAAATGCCAGACACTTATAAAACCACGAGATTCATGAGACTCACTCATTATCACGAGAGCAACATGGGGGAAACTGGTCCTATGATCCAATTACCTCTACGAGGTCCTGCCCTTGACACATAGGGATTATTACAATTCAAGGTGAGATTTGGGTGGGGACACAGAGCCAAACCATATCAAGGTGTCATTTTATTTTAGAGACTGGCTTCCTTCCATACTATGAGTGTTAAAAGAGTCAATATATGTAAAGCATTTAGATTAGTGCCTGGCTTACAGTAAATGATACACAAGTATTTGTCGTCATTTCTTTTCTCACTCTGGAAAGAGTATCTATGGAAAAAAAATCTTTTAAATTTCTCATGCTGCTGTTCCCCCATATGTTAAAATGAATAAAAGACATTTTAAATTTCCCTCCAGTTATAGATTTATATATTTCTGATAGTTTTACATGAGATAAAATTTCTGAAGGTTCAGCTAGAGGAAGTCAACCTCTTTTCAATGAAAAAGCATGACCCCTTCTGAGAGACAGCTCCTAGAAAGTAATTTTGTATACAGTCATTTGCATGTCTTCCGAAAAGCAATGCCATCCTTCACCATGTACACATTATAATAATTTCAAAAAGAATACTCTAAAATCTTCTGGATAGACTTTAAAGTTGTAAATAAGCCAACCACTGATAAGATTATATGAGGAAGATGTCACATGGCAATATACAGCAGAAAAAAAGTGATTTGTCCTGAAAGCATAGAAAATATCAAACAACACTTATATACTCCTACCCAGCAAATATTCTAGACAATGGCTTTTTTATCACCTAAATGTATTAATTTCCCACAATCAAAAAAGATTAAGAGAAAACATAAATACCATTTTACAAAGGTTAAAAGTATTTTCACATGGACCAAAACAATATTTATTCTCACAACAACTCAATGAAGTCAAATGGCACAAATACAGTCATCTCTAAATTAAAAATGAAGAAACTGAATAAGAGATTAAAAGATTTGCCCAAGATCACATAGCTGTGAATGACAAAGATAAATTCCTGAGATACAAATGCCATAAATTTGCTGCTACATCATACTGTTTCTACAATGAGACAATAGGAATACACCATATTTTTTTACAAATATCCTAGGTAATGAACTCACCTATTTTTTTCCAAAAACTCTCAAGTATTACATTAATAACAGGTAAATCAAATCACACAAATAGCTCAATTTGAAGACCCCCAGAGGAAAGAGAAGCAGAAAAGAGCTACCGACTACAGACTCAAAATGAAATCTAGCCAAGGGCAAGAGATTGATGAGACAATACGTCAGGTAGTGGACAAAACAATCAAACTAGGAAGATACATATTTTGATTTTTATGTATCCACAATATAATTTATACTTAAAATTTCCCAAAGGCAACTCAGTTTAAATGTCACGATGTTATTAAAGACATAAATGTACTTTGACACTTATGTTTGTATGCATCTGTTTACCTGGATAGCTAGCTGGCAATAGGGACAGGTGCACAAACTGATCCTAAAGTG
The DNA here is from genome assembly GCF_000951035.1 of Colobus angolensis palliatus. Taxonomy (NCBI): domain Eukaryota; kingdom Metazoa; phylum Chordata; class Mammalia; order Primates; family Cercopithecidae; genus Colobus; species Colobus angolensis. The sequence goes on from NW_012123487.1 coordinate 7,502,002, forward strand.
ATTCTGTAGCAGTTTGCAAATATACACACTATACAAAATGTGACAATTAATGAATGTGGAATTTGGAGGAGAAAAGAAAACAGTATTATAGAAATAAGATTAAGATGCAGCACATACCATAGGTCTCACAAGATTGTTTAAAAATAACCCCCAGATTTGACTGTAAGCTTCCCAGTAACTAGGGTAAAAAGGGACATGGAATCAGACATTATCTCTGTATCGACCCAATGAAAACAGATGAGTTTTTCAACAGATATCCAGCAATATCTGGTTCCAAAGCCTGAGATAAATGACATTCTTGGGTTCTCACAAAAAGAACAGTGCATCATAGAGATATCAATCCCCTCGGCCCTTGGGACAGCATAAAAGGCAGAGTGAAGTAGGATGTGATGGAGTACTGTATGTGAAAAACTTTGGAAAGCATTGTTTTGTATAGCAATCTTGCCAGAGTAGAAAAGGTTAATTCGTCAAGAATGATAAAACTCTGTATACTCTGGTTTTACTTTCACTGAGCAACTTTCTCATCCATAATTTAATCTCTTAGGTGATCCTACTCTCTAGGAAACATCCATACAATTAAGCTAATCACAGTTCTCATGCAGAGTTATTTTTCTACTGAAATAATAAGTTAGCATTCTGGCCTAAAACCAGTTTCTTAACATCAAGCTGCCTTTGAGCCCTTACAAAACTCCCTTCCCTCTAACTGCCTAGTATTCCTTCGAAGAACACCGGTGAATTTCAGTTTCAAAATTTTCTTCTGCCCCATCTGTTCCCCTCATATCTGGTTCTTACCTATCTGCACACTTGGCGTTGACTTGACACTTAATACTGTGCCTGGTTTTCTAGACTGCTCTTGCCTAGGGTAGCGTCCATGGCTCCCCTTTTCTCCCTGCCCTGAAGCCACAGCCTACAGGAACATCCAAGTTCAGACCAGGTTCTGTATTCCTAGTCATAACCTAGACACAGACTGAGGCTCCCATTCCTCCCAAATCTCCATTTGCTCTGGAAGGAATTTAGTAGCACTTGTGAGTTTCATAGCATGAATTAGTTCCCTGGTATTTGGTCACCATGGGTGAACTATCTCATAGTTTCTGCACTAGCAGAGCCTGCACCAGATCCTGATACTGTCAATCTTTTCAGAAAATAGGAAAATGTAACACCCATACTGAAACTGCCAGGGAGCCCTAAGCCCATCACAGTACTACAGAGAATACAACTGCCAGAAACCTCAGTGAGACATTTGGGTTGGCCTAATGGCACAGAGCTTGAGGTGCCAACTGGTATCAGGGAGAGACAAATAACATTCCACAAATGAACCAGAGCCAGAAACCAATGAACAATTTTCAGATGTGAGCAGCATACAAAGTACCTTACACACTGGTCTCTTCCACTGCTGCATTTGTAGGTAGTGTTTACTGCCAGCAGCAGCAGCATCTTTATAAAGAACTGGAGTGAAACATATAGCTAATTATATTTTACATGATTTCCCAAAGCTACTATAGACAGAAATCATTTTGTAATCGTTGCCATCACTGCAGAGCCAATGTACACAGAGGCAATCTAAAATCTAGCCTGGATGTTCCATGATCAACATTTTACTTATTAAGCTGAAATAAAAATACTGTAAATAGCAAATATCATAGTCCTGGTCCCTTTCTTAGGAAGGCCAGTTTAAATAACTGAATAATATAGACAAAAATGGAAGGTAGCTAGCATGCTTGTTGTCACATTCCCTTTTGCCAATTGCTCCCTGCAGTTTTTACCACACAGTCTTCATGAGGACTCAGAATTCTTATTAATATCCTATACCAGGGAGCCACTACCAATTCAACAGAATTGGTAAGAGTGGAAATGTACTGGCCACTCCTGTTCTAGATAACTATTGCGTATCTTCTACCTTTATAACTGGAAAATAACTTCTGTTCAGCATATAAGACTCATAGTGCTCATGGAAGCTGATGGTGTAAGTCTTTCCAACTTCTAAGCCAGGAGATCCAAAGATATGGGCTCTACATGTGATATTTCTATCTGAAAATATAAAGGCTAGAGGTTAAGATATTTATCTACAGGCTTGCTACTTCAATTACAGTCCTTGGACCAGCAGCACCCGCAGCACCGGGAAGCTTCTTAGCAACGCAGAATCTCAGCCCCCTTGCCAGACTTATTGAATTAGAATCTTCATTTAAAGATCCACAGGTGAGTCACCTGCACATTAACATCTGACTAAAGGACACAGAGCAAAACACATTTTTTTCTCTCCAAATAGCCTATGACTTTCACACAGGTTTATATCAACACTCTGGATTTAGTAACATAGTTCTTTGTCTACATGCAGGTTGTGTATCCTTTTCATCTGAATATACATAGGGTATGTATGTTCTAATATCTAAGAACCCATGTGTAAAGTTCCAGTGATAAGAAATACACTATTAGGATTCATAACAATTATTAAGGATTTTAGAAATGTCTTTTCACTTAATACTACAAACATTTCAGAGAAGTACCATTTTATAACAGAAGAAAAAGTGGCTAACACATGTATCTAAGAGAATGTTAGTTTTAAAAAAGAAAAAGAAATCTATGCATCCACCTTTCTAAATGTTTTACTTAACTACAATGTTTAGCTTTAAAAAAAAAAGTTAAAAACCATACAGTAAATTTTTTAAAATGAAAGGCCAGGTGCGGTGGTTCATGCCTACAATCCCAGCACTTTGGGAGGCCGAGGCGAATCATCCTGGCTAGCACAGTGAAACCCCATCTCTACTGAAAATACGAAAAAAAAAAAAAAAACAAAATTAGCCAGGTGTGGTGGCAGGTCCCTATAGTCCCAGCTACTCGGGAGGCTGGGGCAGCAGAATGGCATGAACCCAGGAGGCTGAGCTTGCAGAGAGCCGAGATCGTGCCATTGCACTCCAGCCTGGGTGATGTCTCAAAAAATAAAATACAATAAAATAAGGAAAATTTCAATTTTAATTAAAGTTATCAGTGAACATTACTATTGCAGTGAAAGACTAGATAGAACAGTTACTTAAGAAGACAGCAAACTGGTACATTGGCTCATGTCTGCAATTCCAGCACTTTGGGAGGCCAAGGCAGTAGGATGCCTTGAGCACAGGAGTTCGAGACCAATCTGAGTAACAGAGTGAGACCCCTGTCTCTACCAAACACAAAAACAAACAAACAAACAAAATTAGCTGGGTATGGTGCTGCACATCTGCAGTTCCCGCTACTCAGGAGGCTGAGGTAGGAAGATTGCTCAAGCCCAGGAGTTTGAAGCTGCAGTGAGCTATGATCATGCCACTGTACTCAAGCCTGGGTAGCAGAGCAATACCTCATCTCTTAAAAAAATACTTTTTTTTTAAACGTAGCATGGTAGAGGTTAAGATATTTATCTATAGGCTTGCTACTTCAATTACAGTCCTCAGTATCTCAGACAAGGGCATCAGTCTAGTGTGATCCTCGTATTTCAGGGTCTAGAGTCCTTAATTTTGGAGTTTCAGAAAGAGTTGACTTTGGGACTCCATCCAGAGCTGATTAGGTTCACAGAACTGGCTTAAACTTACTCAACTCTCAGAAATTGCTGCCGGGGGTTGGGGAGACCTTTTCAATGGCAAGTAAACTTACATCTATCATCTAAAAAGCCAAATCCTTAGTATTAGAATGCCTAGAGAGAGGAAATAATCAAAAGCTAGAGGAGCCAGATGTCCATGTAGAGGGAGATACGTAACAAAAACAGTACCTTGAGGCTCCACTTTCCTAGGGTCCACGTATTCATTTACTCCTCCTTGAACAGTCTCTTTAGACAAGGAACAACAAAATCAATTAACCCTTAGCTTTCTTAGTACAAATTCATTCTGGCCTTCCAACTGGAAGTGGGCAGTCCCAAATGTCTGCAGCCACACATTCATAGGCAGCCCTTCCTCACTGCAATTGAAAACCTCACCCAAGTTGTGTTGATTTCTAATAAGAGATTCATTCATTCACAAAAGACAACCAACCTTCTTTCTAGGTTCTGGAGATACCTACTTGACCCTTTACATATCTATCACATAGCTAAAATCTCACCTTATATTTTACAATGCTGCAAGTATTTTTCTAATGATGGGTTCTAGAGAGGATTCATGTACTCCATAACTCAACTTCTTAGTGTTCTGACAATAGCTAAGAACAATGTCATGTATGTTTGTATCTCACCTTGTTGAAGTCTAAAACATAAAAGCAATGATATTCTGAGGTTCCTTAGAAGAGAAATAGGTGGCACTGTTATAGCTAGGAGATTACAGGGAAGGGGTGTTGCAAGGTAAGAACTCTTTTTCCTGAACACAGTGTGTAAACCATCATAAAGGACATGGGACCTTTATTAATGTCCCCCCCACAAGGCGGATCCTGGCTATGTTTCTGGTTTGGACATTAGTCTAATCATATTCTTCATATTTGAGTATTTAAAAGCAGAAAAATGAGAGATTTCCTAAAGAATTCAAGTCAACTTCTTTCAAAGTCTTGCTCGGTATTGATAGATCATTGTCTAATGTACTAGGAGCATCTGTTCAGTCATAAAAAAGGGAAGTCCAGACCAAATGCAGATTAGAAGTCATTGAGTATATGTGGGAAGCAGAGGACATCAGATTTCTGATTCATCTGTGCATATTATAACTTTTATTTACCCACCGCAATAGCGCAATTAAATTACCTGAAAGTAAAAACTTTTAACCAAAAGAAGTCTCACTTTAGCAACGATCATAATTGCCTTAAGAAACAATGCCAAATAACATTACATAGGCAACTCTTAATTAACCATGTGAAGAGAGCCCAGAGATACAGGAAAAATTGGGATTCACAAGCAATCCTCAAACTTTATTTCAACTGGGAGTTGAAATGACTAAACCTCTTCCCTCAGCATGGAATATAGAAAAATTAACTGGTTAAATGTTTAACTGTGTATCCCCTGACTACCCTTTGGTTAAAATACAAAATAGTAGTCAGTCAAGCAAAGAAAGAAGAAAAGTAAATGGGTTGGATAATTCACACAGTGGATAGTAAAATCCTAAAAAGTTACAGTTGCTTATATGTATTAAAGTTCAAATAAGTGTGATTATTTGAAGAAGTCTTTGTAAGACAGGTTTGCAAACTGCTACATCTTGGCAGGTGGGACTCAGTGAGCTCCCTGCAAATAAAAGTAAACCTGATTTTCATTGCTGAAAGTTCTGTCATGTTAGACTCCTACCATTTATTTCACAAAGATGTTTGCGAAAAGTTACCTCATTGTGTCAATCTCATGTTAACAATTAAACTATGTGTTTACGGAAATAATTTTAATGCAAACAAAATTACAAGATGCCTGGTTACCATTTAGTAGCGAGGGCACTGACACAGATACACTTAGGAAGAACTATGAAAATCACTGTTAAACTTAAAGAGGAATATTACTGGAAAAGACAGCCTATTAGATCTATGAAAACAGTATAAAACCTCACTTATGACACTAAAGCACCCACATACTTCCTTCAAATTGATTTCAAGCGATTCGAATTTCTATTCCTGTAAAAGTCATTTTGGCACCCAATAAAATACTACATATTTTCTTTAATCTTTCAACTAAATTCTTCACAGCACTCTGTAGTGTGGATGTGTACTGAGGCTGAATCAGGACAGGTTAATAGGCTTGTCAAAGCTCACAAAATGAATCATTGCTGGATTTCTGAAATCTTGAATTAAAGCCGGGGAGTATTACAGTTGGACAAAAAAATAAGATTTGGCAGATTTTGGAGTTTCCTTGGTATCTTTAAGAACTGAACAGATAATCATCTCTTTCTTACTGCCTGAATAAAGGACTTAGATGTCTTTTTCTCATGAACCCTCCCCGTCTCCCTAGTAGGGATTAATCTATATAACTAGAGGAAGGGAGTTCTAAAGCCTTACACAAGAAATAGTGGACCTAATTATCCGCACATGGTTATTCAATTGTTCTGTTACTTCCAGTAAAAATCGTTAATCACTATCTGCTTTCTTCCTAACATCTCTGAGCTGTGTAGTTCACCAGATCATTATTTGCTCAAGAAAAAAAAAAAAGCAACTATACTATTATTATTATTAAATAGTTAAACTTGGAACTACCCAGGAAGATAATGCTATCAAAACTAAGCATTTAAGCATTAACTGGACCATCCAACTGGATCGTGGGTTGGGTATTCTGAGCTTCAGCTTCTTCAAGTCCAACGGCGGAGGTCTTTCCCTAGTCTCCTAACGTTCCTCCGTTGAATTTATTGGTACGGCTTTCTGAAAGACTGAGGGCTTACTTAGGAAACCCATTATTTGCAAGGAGGGTTGAAGCAATTTGCTGTGCTGCCTTAACATAAAAAGCAACCCTGTACTGAGTGGTTACTAAGTATGAGGCCTTGGAAGGTCTCCCAACTCTTCTAACAGGTAGGGGACACCCTGCGCTACTAAGGGCGAGAAATTCAGTGAGTGGCTCTCAGGAAGACTGTGGTGGCAAAAACAGCGCCTTGCAGTCCAACAAAGTCTCCTCCGGGGGGTGGCCCCAAGGCTCAAAAGGCGCCCCCAGTGGGAGGCCCTCGCCGTTGTCCCAACACCCATTACCCGACAGCGCAGCAAGCCGCGCCTCCACGGGAAGGATACGCTCCAGGTAGTAGGCGCCCTCAGCCGCCACTGCGTCCGCGGTGTCCCTCGCGTCCCCAGCTGCCGTCAACCCCATGCCCAACGCCTCTTCCAGCACCCTCAAGGCAGAGCTCGGTATCCCTCGCTGAGCTGCCATCTCTGGCGCTCCGAGCCCCAGCCACCTGCCGGCCCACAGCCGCCCCTAAGGGCAACAGCGAAGACGCCGCCCAACGGCCCCAGGCAGCTCTCGCGAGATCCCGGCATCTCTCACCCCGCCCCACGGGAGCCCAGACACGGAAGGGTTGCCAGGAGTCCAAGGAGCTGTCGCCCTCCCGGGCCTCCCGGTTACCGTGGCAACGTTGTTGCCTAGTTAACGCGAGAGCTCAGGCGCAGCTCTCGGAGCGGACAAGATACAATAAACAATTGGCTTTCATTGCACCTTCCTACCCAAGCAGCTTGGTTTTCTTTCGCTTTGACCCTATAATTTCTTTCCCACTTCATTGTCGTCTCTGAATTACCTTTCTCTTGATTCTTGCCCATTAGCAGTCCTCTAATTTCAGATGTTTGTAGATCCCCAAGTGTTCCCAGGGAAAACTAGTAGAAAAGGTGAGTTCTCAACACCTAGAATTTTTTTTTTTTTTTTTTTTTTTTTGAGAAGGTGTCTCGCTCTGTCACCCAGGCTGGAGTGCTGTGGCCGGATCTCAGCTCACTGCAAGCTCCGCCTCCCGGGTTCACGCCATTGTCCTGCCTCAGCCTCCCGGGTAGCTGGGACTACAGGCGCCGCCACCTTGCCCGGCTAGTTTTTTGTAGTTTTTAGCAGAGACGGGGTTGGGGTTTCACCGTGTTAGCCCGGATGGTCTCGATCTCTTGACCTCGTGATCCGCCCGTCTCGGCCTCCCAAAGTGCTGGGATTACAGGCTTGAGCCACCGCGCCCGGCCAACACCTAGAATTGTTTTTAAAATGAAAAAATAAAGTTCTAGAAATCATAATTGAAAGACTGACCCAGGGGAACTACCACACGCTTAGCAATAAAGAACTATGGTGTTCAGCTTTGTCAAGTCCTTTCTTGTGATCTTTAATGCATTTAGCTGGACATCTGTTTTGAGTTCGGTTCCACATACTAAGACTTGGAATAGTATTTGTAGCATTGATTCTCGCCAAGTTAAAAACAGTTGCATAAAACTTATGAGCTACAAATTTGGTCCTAACAAATGTATATAGTTGACACTTGCCCGATCATGTGTAGTCTTATTGCTATGAGAGGATCTTCCTCAGGTTATATTGCGTATGTATCAGAAGCAAATTCAAGGCCCTTTTCCTTGCAAATATTTGGGGTTTTTTCCCCCCTTAATTTTGTTTTAGGTTCAGGGGTACATGTGCAGGTAAGCTCATGTCGCAGGGGTTTGGTGTATAACTTATTTCGTCAGCCAGGTACTAAGTGTAGTACCCAATAGTTATTTTTTCTGATCTTCTCCCTCCTCCCACTCTCCTCCTCAAGTAGGCCACAGTGTCCGTTGTTCCCTCTTTGTGTCCATTTGTTCTCATTATTTAGCTCCCACTTATAAGTAAGAACATGCAGTATTTGGTTTTCTGTTCCTGCATTAGTTTGCTAAGGATAATGGCCTCCAGCTCCATTCATGTCCCTGAGAAGACATGATCTCATTCTTTTATGGCTGCATAGTATTCCATGGTATATGTGTACCACATTTTCTTTATCCAGTCCATTGATGGGTATTTGAGTTGAATCCATGACTATGTTATCATGATATCAATGAACATGCATGTGCATGTGTTTTTATGGTAGAACAATTTCTATTTCTTTGGGTATATACCCAGTAATGAGATTGCTAGGGCGGATGGTATTATTTTTCATTCTACATTTCTTGATGAAAACTGGAAGCCAGTGATCCCATAAAAGCTCCCATTTATTACCAAAAGATAGCAGTAACTTTCTAAGGAGGTGTTTGAGACTACCTGTGTCAGAGCCAGAGAGACAGCTTTCAGAGCCTGCTTCCATCACTTACTAGCTATGACACATTGGGCAAACTACTACTTAATGCCTCTAGGCCCTAGTTTCATCATTTGTAGAACAAAGACAACAATATTACCTACCTCAAAGTGCTGTTGCAAGGGGTAAAGCAACATAAAGCATTAAGAACTTACCAGGAACATAGAAGATACTAAGAAATGTTAGCTGTTATTTCTATTAAATGTGTTTGATTTTGTTTATTTTTTAGAATAATCAAGGGTCACAGGTAGATATAGTAGTCGGATAATTCATTCCTAGTACCTATTCTTTTATTACTGTACTCTTTGTCCTTGAGTTCTCACATCACACATTTCCTGAGTGCTCATTAAATGCAAGGAACAATTACAGGAGGCTGAAAATACAGGAGAAGAATTCTGACATTGGAGAATCCACTGCTTTTATAGAAAGGTTGCTCTTTGTTTCAGAAGAAGGCATTACCTCATCTCTCAAGGTTGTTTCCTGTAAATCCAGCCTTCACAAATGACCGGAGTAAGGAGTGGTCAAGGCCTTACATTTTTGGCATATCCAGCAAGACATGTAGGAACATAAAAGACATGAAGGAGGATTTCTCAGAACAATTACTGTTTACTTTTATTTGTTTTTGTTTGTTACAATGGCTCATCATTCTGACATTTTAGATGTAGTGTGTCATCTTCTACAGATGTTTGTCTCCTGCCTCTTCTGTATGACCTTAATTAAGTTCTCTGAGCCTTAGTTTCCTGTTCTGTAAGCCAGAGATTTTAATACCTACCTTACTAAAATATAAAGACTAAACGAAATATGTGAAAAGCACTTATAACCATGTCTGGTATATCAAATGTTTTCAGTAAATAATCGTTAATAAAATTTGCTTAAAATATTGAATGAATATGCAAGCTTATTGGATATTATATTTGTAAGAAACTTAAACATACAGAAACAATTTAAGATAAAACTTAAATATTTTTAGAAATATGCAGCACTCAGCCAGGCACGATGACTCACACATGTAATCCCAGCACTTTGGGAGTCTAAGGCAGATGGATCACAAGGTCAGGAGATCAAGACCATCCTGGCTAACATGGTGAAACCCCGTCTCTACTAAAAATACAAAACATTAGCCGGGTGTAGTGGCACACGCCTGTAGTCCCAGCTACTCAGGAGGCTAGGCAGGAGAATCACCTGAACCCAGGAGGCAGAGGTTGCAGTGTGCTGAGATCATGCCACTGCACTCCAGCCTGGGCAACGGAGCAAGACTCCATCCCCCAAAAAAAAAAAAAAAAGAAATAAAGAAAGGAAGGAAAAAAAGAAAGGAAGGAAGGGAGGGAGGGAGCGAAGGAGGGAAGGAAGAAAAGAGAGAAAAGAGAAAGAAATATGCAGCACTCAAAAAAGGGAAAGAGTTTAATAGGGTCATATAAAATGAATAAATTATGACCAATATCCACTGCTTAATGCAGAGGAGAAATGGGAAAAAAAATCTTCTCCAAAGAGTTCAAAAACAGAAGACTTAAGACTGAAAGAAGTATCATTAACTACACTCCTCAAAAAAATGAAAACCTGTAAGTCTAATTCTATGAAGTTTCAAGTAGCCAAAGTTTTAATTCAGAGTTACTAATTTGATTATATCCATGTCATGGATTTCAAAACTGGAAGTCACCCAAGATATGTGTGGTTCAACTACAATTTGAAACACATTTCACAGGGACCTAAGCAGAAGTGGTTTTAAAAATTCCAATTAAAGCTACATTAACATTTTATTTTGTAAACCTTTTGGTCTCCACAATGGTCTGAAAAGCAATGAAATAAAAGCAAAAAATAATTTTAACAAATATAAACAGAACCAATAATTGCATTCAAATAAAAACATGATGCAACCTTTTAGGAAGACTGCTGATATCTTAAAACTAGCATGTATTTTCAAGGAACAAATTTGCAAATAAATTTGTTACATTTGAATTTTTATTCTGTTAATAACTAGTTTAATTAAAAAGAAGTGTGAACGCTTTACTAAGAAAAAACAAAAAATTCAGATCAAAGTGATTGAGTTATAATGTCTTTCCATCCTATAATATTTCCTTTTTAATATACTGCACAAACTTCCTTGGAGTGGAAAAAAAAGCGCCTTAATATTTTGATGAATGAACAGCAAACTATCTACTTTCCCTTTGAATGTATTACTGGAAAATGTAAATAAAGAAAACCAATGGAGACAGTAGAAATAAAGCAACAACCACAAAAGACAACAAATTTTATCTCCTCCCAGCCTAAATGCTCCATTTATGTAAAAGTGAAATTATTTTAAAAAGCAAAACCAGAAAGGAAGCTGACAATGGATGTACTCTTTGTATTTGTAGTTTTAAAGCAGAAAATAATTACATGCAATAATATAGTAAAGTACTATTCAATTTTCAGAAGTTATGAGCATTCATTTGCTGTAGATAGAGCCCAAGCCATTTACTGATGCATCTTTTTATAGAAGTAACTATCTTATTTTCTTTCAAAACTTAACAGTAAGTGGTGGCCAATTTTAGATTTCTGAATTCATAGAAGTAGTACTAATTGACTACGGTGGAAAATTATCATTTCAAACATACAGCATATATATTTCCCTTTTTCACCAACAACTACTGAAAATTCATTTCTCTAGTGTTCTGAACCCACGTAGTTCAAACAGGGTCAATCCTCTGTCTCTGGCAAGGAACATATGTTCCAGGTTTAACCCAAAAGAATACCTCATTATTCTTGGCTACTGTGATCAGTTCTGAAGTTGGTATGTGTCTTAAAAGGAGCCAAATTAGATTTGGTAAGAATTTGTTGGAAATTTTGGGAGATTCTTACTCTGCCCCTTGGGACTTAGTTCTGGAGTTGCTCCAGCATGATTGCAAGAATGAAGAAATTATCTATCTAAGAATTGAGTCAGCATGGAAGACCTGAGTGAAGAAAGAGAAAACTTGAGCCCAGATGCAATGACTTGAACCCGTAGCATACACACATGTATTTCTTTGCTCTGTCAGCTGAGAGGGCCTAGAAGCGACAACACCCCCATTATAATGAGCACTTCAGATTTTAGATTTTAATACCATTTTCTAATTAAACGGATAGAGGGCTCCTTGGAGAGACGGCTGGTTTTAGGGCTTGATGGGGAATAAACAAGATGAGCCTAGAGGATTTTACTGTTCCAGAAAGTAAAAAAGATCCCACCTCTGAAGAAAAATCTCAAAGTGATGGACATAGGTCAAAGGGACAGAGAAGCCAATTGTCCTAGGTGAAGCTAGGATGATTTGAGCAACCAAATTAATAAAGTAGTACTGAAGTATAACTCAAAGTATAAAATAAATATCTATGAATCCATACAGATACAAATAGATGATTAAATGATAAATAAATGAATGGAGAAGAATGGACAAATCTCCTGTGATGAATAATTTCAAGTAATTTATGTAGATACTCTACATTCCAGGAGATGGAGCATAGCTGCATATTCCTTGAGTATAGACTACACATAGTGAGTTTCTTGTATAGTAAAATCCCAACTTGACAGTGCAGAAAGCTGATAAACACCACCTCACCCAGGTGATCAAGATTAATATCAACAGTGATAAGTCATGTTGGTATTGGTATTATGTAATGAGAATGGCATTTCATCTCTGTGATCTTTCGCCCCAGAACCCATAAGCACGGACCAATCAAGAGAAAACATCAGATAAATCTCAGTTGAGGGAAACTCTACAACATACCTTACCCAGTACTTCTCAAAACTATCAATATCATTGTGTTAGTTCATTTTCACACTGCTGAAAAAGACGTGCAAGACTGAGCAATTTACAAAAGAAACAGGTTTAACTGGACTCACAGTTTCATGTGGCTGGGGAGGCCTCATAATCATGGCAGAAGGCAAGAAGGAGCAAGTAATTTCTTACATTGATGGTGGCAAGCGAAGAGAGCTAGTGCAGGGAACTCCCGTTTTTAAAACCATCAGATCTCATGGGACTGATTCACTACCACAAGAACCATATGGGAAAAACCACCCCCATGATTCAATTATCTCCCACCAGGTTCCTCCCACAACATGTGGGATTATGGGAGTATAATTCAAGATGAGATTTGGATGGGGACACAGTCAAACAATATCATTCCACCCCTGGCCCCTCTCAAATCTCATTTCCTCACATTTAAAAACCAATCATGCCTTCCCAACAGTCCCCTAAAGTCTTAACTCATTTCAGCATTAACCTAAAAGCCCACAGTCCAAAGTATCATCTGACACAAGGCAAGTCCCTTCCACCTATGAGCCTGTAAAATCAAAAGCAAGTTAGTTACTTCCTAGATACAGTGGGGTTACAGGGATTGGCTAAATACAGCCATTCCAAATGGGAGACATTGGCCAAAACAAAGGAGGTACAGGCTCCATGCAAGCCCAAACTCCAGCAGGGCAGTCAAATCTTAAAGCTCCAAAATGATCTCCTTTTACTCCATGTGTCACATCCAGGTCAAGCTGATGCAAGAGGTGGGTTCCCATGGTCTTGGGCAGCTCCACCCCTGTGGCTTTGCAGGGTACAGTCTCCCTCCTAGCTGCTTTCATGGGCTGGTGTTGAGTGTCTTCAGCTTTTCCAGGTGCACAGTGCAAGCTATCAGTGGATCTACCATTCTGGGGTATGATGGACAGGTGGCCCTCTTCTCACAGCTCCCCTAGGCAGTGCCCCAGCAGGGGCTCCATGTGGGGGCTCTGATCCCACATTTCCCTTCTGCACTGCCCTAGCAGAGGTTCTCCATGAGAGCCCCGTTCCTGCAGCAAACTTCTGCCTGGACATCCAGGCATTTCCATACACTCTCTGAAACCTAGGCAGAGGTTCCCAAACTCCAGTTCTTGACTCCTGTGCACAGGCAGGCTCAATACCACACAGAAGCTGTCAAGGCTTCAGGCTTGCACCCTGTGAAGCCATGGCCCAAGCTCTACTTTGGCACCTTTCAGCTATGGCTAGAGTAGCTGGGATACAGGGCACCAAGTCCCTAGACTGCACACAGCATGAGGACCCTGGAACCAGCCCTCAAAACCACTTTTTCCTCCTATACTTCCAGGCCTATGATGGGAAGGGCTGCCATGAATACCTCTATTATGCCCTGGAGGCATTTTTCCTATTGTCTTGGGGATTAACATTCGGTTCCTTGTTACTTATACAAGTTTCTGCAACTGGCTTGAATTTCTTCTCAGAAAATGGGATTTTTCTTTTCTGTCACATTATCAGGCTGCAAATTTTCCAAACGTTTATGCTCTGCTTCCCTTATAAAACTGAGTGCCTTTAACAGCACCCAAGTCACCTCTTGAATGCTTTGCTGCTTAGAAATTTCTTCAGCCAGATATGCTAAATTATCTCTCTCAATTTCAAAGTTCCACAGATCTCTAGGGCAGGGGCAAAATGCCACTAGACTCTTTATTAAAACATAACAAGAGTCACCTTTGCCCCAGTTCCCAACAAGTTCCTCATCTCCATCTGAGACCAACTCAGTCTGGATTTCATTGTCCATATTGTTATCAGCATTTTGGGCAAAGCCATTCAAGAAGTCTCTAGGGAGTTCCAAACTTTCCCACATTTTCCTGTCTTTTTCTGAGCCCTCCAAGCTGTTCCAGCCTCTGCCTGTTACCCAGTTCCAAAGTTGCTTTCACATTTTTGGCTATCTTTTCAGCAACACCCCACACCTGGAACCAATTTACTGTATTAGTCTGTTTTCATACTGCTGATAAAAACATACCTGAGACTGGGCAATTTACAAAATAAAGAGGTTTAATTGGACTCACAGTTCCACGTGGCTGAGGAGGCCTCAGAATCATGGTGAAAGGCAAGGAGGAGCAAGTCACGTCTTACATCAATGGCACCAGGCAAAGAGAGCTTGTGCAAGGATCTCCTGTTTTGAAAACCATCAGATCTTGTGAGACTTATTCACTACCACAAGAACAGTATGGGGGAAACCACCCCCATGATTTAATTTTCTCCCACAGGGTTCTTCCCACAACATGTGGGAATTATGGGAGTACAATTCAAGATGATATTTGGGTGGGGACACAGTCAAAACACATCAATCATTAAACGAGAAAAGTGGGAAACTGTCACAACCAAGAGATCCCTAAAGAGGTATGCTGACTGAATGCAATGTGAGATCCTAGGGAAAAGAGAATATTATATAAAAACTAAGGATTTCTGAATAAAGTATGGACTTTATTTAGTTACTAATAATGTGTCAATAATGGTTCATTAGATGTAACAAATGTACCTTATTGATGTAAGATGTTCATAGTAGGGAAAACTGAATATGAGTATATGGGAACTTTCTATATTATCTTTGTAACTTATTGCTAAATCTAAAACTATTCTGAAATAAAAAATTAATTTTTAAAAAGTTGCTTGAACCTTTATTCTAGCATTTCCTTAAACAAGCCTCACCATTGACCTTTCTCTTAAAACAACAAATTCCTTTTGCTTAAGTCAGTTTCTGTTGGGCTGTCTGTCACTTACAGTTCAACAAGACCTCCTGGTAAATTGACTCTGTGTGGAATCACCATTACTTCCATACTATTTGAAGATTTATTTTGCTGCCAAGAGTTTTTTTCTTAAAATATCTGATATACAATAACATTGTATTGTGTACTTTAAAATATGTTGAGAGGGTAGACCTCAAATTCAGTGTTCTTACCACATACAAAAAGGGCTAATATGATGTGCCTTTGTGAATTTAGACTTGAAAGTGCCATTCTCACCACACAGATGAAAAAATACAGTTTGTTTTCATACACAGGAGAAAACTGAATGGGCTACCTTTGAAGTCCAGGGCACCCTCCTCTATTTTGTTCACTTCCTCATGAGGCACTAGGTACAGACTGAGAAGAGAAAGACTTCAAAAGAGTGGTCAAGACAGCAACAAAGACAGTGACTGGAAAGACAGAAGAATTGTGCAGAGAAAGAGGTAGATAGAAATGGAAGTCTGTTGTTCCCTTCTATGTGTCTATGTGTTTTCGTCATTTAGCTCCCACTCACAAGTGAGAACATGCCACATTGTTCCTGTGTTAGTTTGCTAAGGATGATGGCCTCCAGCTCTATCCATGTCCCTTCAAAGGACATGATCTCTTTCTTTTTAATGGGTGTAAACTATTCCATGGTGTATATGTACCACAACACCCCTGAACTTAACTTAAAGTTAAAAATAAAAAATAAAAAAGGAAAAACTGGGTTAAGCTATACTATCTTTGTAACTCTTCTGTAAATCTAAAATTCTATCAAAATAAAAAGTTTTAAATGTATTTAAAAAAGAAATGGAAGTCTGACTTAGGAAAGCATTATGACAATTCTAGCAGTGAACATTTAACACACATCTGATGCCCTCTTTGAGCAGTGGGGACTTGCCTATGAAAATTCCACTGTTTGATATGCAGTGGGGTATACAGCAATTTCCAAGACAGTCTTGCTGGAGAGAGCCTTCTTCCAGCCATTGCAATGTTCTCCTGCTACTCCGTTGTCAGATCCTATACCTGAAATACAGTAGATTTATCTAAAGTATTGTATAATCCCTGATTGACTTTAACATGTCTTAGCATGTCTGCAATTATGCTTATTACCGGAAAGAAGAAAGAGAGAGAAAGAGGGAGGGAGGAAGGAAGGAAGGAAAGAAAGAAGGAGAAGAACTTTTTTTCTAAGCATATAATGCTATGCTCAATTCTTTGTGGATAATGGGAAGCAGAGTTTGAATTGTTCCCTGTATAAAAGATAACTCATTTTAGCTCCATTTCCTTCCTGGAGGTAGGAAAGCAAGTTTGGTAGTGAATAGGCCAGTTAGTACATTGCATCCAGGCTGGTCAGATCCTAGGACTGTTGAGAAAGATTCTTGTGCACAGAACCACACAAATCAGAGATTCAGAAAACATGAGAGTAATGAAAGCTAAGACCCATATGTGAAATACATAAGGGTTAGTCAGATTTTAATTAAAAATGTATATTTTTTTAGAGACAGGGTCTCCCTCTGTCACCCAGGATGGAATGCAGTGGCATGATCATAATTCACTGCAGACTCGAATTTATGAGCCCAAGCAAGCCTCCCACTTCAACCTCCTGAGTAGCTGGAATAACTGAGACTACAGGTGCATGCCACCATGCCCAGCTTTTTCTCTTTTCTTTTCCTTTCTTTTCTTTTCTTTTCTTTTCTTTCTTTTTTGAGACAGGATCACACTACATTACCCAGGCTGGTCTTGAACTCCTGGCCTCAAGTAATCTTCACACCTTGGCCCTCTAAATTGCTGGGATTAGATGTGTGAGCTACCAAGCCAGGCCCCCCAAAATATATATTTTTTTATGATAAGCCACTTCTTCAGTTCAATATGTATACTTGCTTTAAACCCTACTTTGAATCTAAATTACTTCCTTGATGTTAATTGAGTTAAGGTCTAGAGGTACCCTCCTACCTGACACAGACACACCCTGATTTTCAGGACTTACATATTTCATAAATCCTTCTCAATAACTTTATAAATTAATTAGGCACAAGCAGATGATTGTAAAGTTTTCATAAAATTTGTAGAAGAAAAATAACTTGTGTTTACAAGAATATCACAGGAACTTTAGAGACAGTGGTTGCTGATGACAAACTAGAGCAGGAGAAAGGGTTCCTGAGACAAAGATCGTACAATTATGCTGACAGTTATGAAGGCTCCAATTTTCCCTACTTTAACTACAAACTATGAAAACGGACATCCTATCAATATTCCCTAACATTACTCTTGCATTTACAGCACAATGTTATTTTTAAATTCTTTAATAATTCCAATATCCAGACAAAGTTTACTTATGTAAATCTACCCATTCATTACCATTTTTTCATATTTACATACTTTAAACAGTCAATGCCTTGGAATCATTTTTTGTTTTTACATAGAAACATTTGAAACATTAAAAAAGAAATAGAATATGAACTATTCAGATGGGTGAACTTAGCAGCCAGGGAATATTTGAATAAGGATGACTGTTCCCAGAGACTGAGAAAGTTGAAAATTATTGCTGGTTGATCACAGATTTTTAATAAACATCCCAGAAAATCCAATGGCTACTCTATTATAAATTTGAATTTAGAGGGAAACAAATATTCTATTTTCTAAGAAAGCTTCAGTCATGAAAAACTGCCTCTCTTTAGTAAGATCACTCATAATTTTGGCTTCTGAGAGTGAAAAGTAATGCGGAAAGTGTGTCTGAGACACTGTCTTTCTACCTGACCTTACTGTGAAGGGCACTCAGCTAATTGCCCTCTACCACTCCAAGGACTCCCAGACCACTGTCACCCATACAGTTATGCCTGAGTTCTGCTGATGCCACCATGAAGGCATCTACTTCTTGGTGTGGTGAGTGGGCACAAGATAAAGTCTAATTTAAGAATTAGGAGAAATTTCATAATTTTTGCTAGTTTTCCAATGCTGAGACTATTAGAACAATGACAGCTAACACATACTGGATGCTGTATCTGGAATGTTTTATTTGATCCCACAATAATCGTTTGAAGTAGTTGCTGAGGGAGCACTGAGAAAACTCAGATGCATACAGAATACATATCCTGCACAAACTACCTTGTTTAAGCTCTGCTGACTAAGATGTCTTCACCCCTAGGGCAAGCAATTGTCTCTGATGAGGGAGGATTAGCCTGGTAGTGAAGTTCACCAATATCCCTCCTCATCCTTTCCATCTTTGAACCACTTTTCTTCTTACTTTTGGTCTCTGCGTACAGTAGAGAAAACTGCTCCCTGGGAAATAACCTGTTCCTTTGGGGTCAGGATGTTCTCACATTAATCTACACTAAACTCTAAACAAATAAGAGAGTGGTGATTCAGTTTTTCTCCCTCTCAAGCGATTATCTCTTTTCTTCATAAAAAACATGTTTCCCATTTTTCATTTGGCTTTTCAAATATATTTTGCTGTAAAGTAGGTATAGTAGGCCACCAACTCTGTAAAGCAAAGTAATATGCATGCTTCTATAGTCTTGTATACTTTTTCTTTTTTCTTTTTTTTTTTTTTTTTTGAGACAGAGTCTCGCTCTATCGCCCAGGCTGGAACGCAGCGGTGTGATCTCTGCTCACTGCAACCTTCGCCTCCCAGGTTCAAGCAATTCTCCTGTCTCAGCCTCACAAGTAGCTGGGACTACAGGCGTGCGCCACCATGCCCAGCTAATTTTTTGTATCTTTAGTAGAGATGGGGTTTCACCATGTTGGTCTGGCTGGTCTCGAACTCCTGACCTCGTGACCCACCCACATTGACCTCCCAAAGTACTAGGATTGAAGGCGTGAGCCACCGCACATGCCCCTTTCTTTCTAATTGAAGCTGATCAGAGAGGAAGGGTCAAGAATGTACCACACACTCGGCAGGAAATGCTCCTCCTCAAATTTTCTGTCTCTGGAATACCTTAACCCAAATTAGTGTTGATTATTAAAACTTCTCTTACACACATACTAAAATATTTACCATTTAGAGTTTTATAATTGATTGGGTTTTAAAATGTTAAAAATTTAAATGTAACACAACTAAAGTTTCAGAGAGAATTCTGAAATACTCTTGTAGAAAAACTTGTCTTCCTGTTTTCTTACTGCTAGTATACATGGATGCACTTCTTCAAAGTAACAAAAAATCATTACCTTTTAAAAAGCAAATGCTTAGATTGTAGTGCTTGACCAACATTAATTAACATACGTGTAAAAATTACTTATATCTTTAGCAGAACTCTTTTTGTACCTACCATTCTTTGGAGTAGCAATGAAACTCCAGAACTGTAATAAGGGAAGACATGTATCTTTTCAATAGTGTCGCATTTCTAAATGAACTGTTATATCACTGAAGGTAAGCATCAATGAGTCGGCATAATTTTTCCTGCTTCATGATCTCTGGCATAGTCAAAATATCCAGAATATCCAGTGTAGAACAATGGCTGCAGCTAAAGGCAAGGATCAACAGTCAAGCAGGAATTATATGTGGAAATCACTGCAAGCCGTATTTAGGCACTATATATAGACTTTATCCTAAAATTAATAGGAAGCCACTGACGTATTTAAATTAGAGATTAAAATGACCAAATATCAGGGGTTGTAACTTTAAAAAAATTATTCATAACTTATACTTTTAATTAAAAACATAATTATACATAAATGTGTATACATATGTTTGTGATTATGTATTTATTAAATGCAGTCTTTTTCATTTCTTTTTTGTTTGCTTCATTCTTCTACATCTTCTTACCCTCCCCCCTACATCAGCTCACTCCCTGCAAAGTCAATTGTTTTGAAAATATGATACATGTTCTATATTTTTCTTCATGCTCCTCTGCAGCTCACAATGGCCCCTGAATATCACTTCGTGTTCTTGCTAAGTAGGCTAGATTGCAAGACTTACCAGTTTTCTCACACCAAGCAGTTTCTCTTGTCACATTAGTAACAACATAGGTCAAGGAGACCACGGTTTGACTCCCTATCACAACTTGACTTCCTATTGGGTAACTTTTTGCTCCCAGTAGGAGGGAGACTAGCTTCTTTGCTGCATACTACGTTTTTTTGTTGCTCAAAAAGTACAGGGCCCTTGGCTCTATTGTTCCATTCTATAATGCAATCTTCTTCTTCTGCAGATGTCAGGTGGCTTTCCATGTGACCCCTGTGAGACTCCAGGACAAAGGGAACTATTACAAATATGAAAATGATCATTCTGTTTGCTATGCCATGAGTAATAAAGCTCTTAGTTTCTGACCCAGGAGTCTCATGTTTTCTATCAAATTCTGTAAAACATAAGAAGGCTAACTTGTTAGTTTGCAAATAGAATAAAATCTCAGACCCTTTGCAGTACTGATATTCATATAATTCAAATATGTATATTCAGATAAAAATAAACAAAGGGCTTCTTGGTTATTTTATGTTTTACAAAAATGGATGACATTATATTTATCTTTTCTCCTCTTGCTTTTCTTACTCAAAAACACCTCATAGAAAAGCATCTAAGTCAACTTGCATTAATACAGTTTATTTTAGGTGGCTATATTTTATTCTTTTATGTACATATAATGGAATGTATTTAATCTTCCCTATATAATGCCACCATGAGCACTATACAATAAAATCCATGTACATGTAATTTTAATTAATGGTGCTTTGCTTTTTATAGTAAAGTTTCTGAGAATTACAGAAGAGCTGGATCACAGGATGTATTTGTTTTTAATTTCAGTGGCTATTCCCATATTGCTTTCCCCGAAAAACTATAAAACCTCACATTTTTATCTGTAATATATACACATACAGCTTTCTCTTTAATGTTTGATTCTTCTGTGGGGGTAACCTGATATCTCAATATTACTTTAGTTTTCATTCCTCAACAAATAGTAAACCACATAGTGTCATTTTTATGCTTGTTGTCATTTCAATTTGCAACATTGTAAAATGTCATCTGTCATTTTCCTATTTTCTTTCTTTTCTTTTTGTTCTCTCCAATATTCAGTAGGGAATTCCCAAAACATAGGCTTTCTTCACTTCATCCAAGTAAAATCACAGAATTTTAAGAAATATACATATATTTCATTTATTCACAAATTTTATACTGACTTTATACACACTGTAAAACTCAGAATTGTCTTCTAAAGCTAGTTACCCATTATTGTAATTACTCTGTGTACTTTGTTTTTTTTTTTTTTTTTTTGAGACAGAATTTTGCTCTAGTTGCCCAGACTGGAGTGCAGTCACACAATCTTCACACACTGCAACCTCCACTTCCGGGGTTTCTCTATACCAATGTCATATTGATTTGTGTTTAGTGGTTTTCAGTTTTGATATTCTGGTAACTGGAAAGTCAAGATCCTTTTCTTGGTCTTTTAACATACTCTCTTAAGCTCTTTCAGGCAATAAACATTAATATTAATTTATACATTCCCCCCTCCTAATGAAACACTTTGGGATTCTAACGATAACTTAAATTATTAATTTTAGAAGAAGTGACTTCTAAATGATAGTAAACCTTCCTAAGACATGTTAGGCCTTCCCATTTGTTCAATTTTGTTTTATGTCTTTTAATAAGATTTCATATTTTTATATCATGAAATATTTCCATTTCAAACATATATTAGAATAATAAAAATCACTACATATCTTTTTCAGAGATTAAACAAGGATTCTCTCACTTGAGAAAATATATATAACTGCCTGTTATTTTCATGAATTCCTTGATGTAAATCGATTAATTTTGTCCTATGAAGTATTTTCTACTACTTCATTTCATTTAACTTGTTTAATAGTGACTGGATTTAGCCAGTGTCCTCTAAAAACTGTTTTCAGGTAAAATTCTATTTAATTTTTAAACTCATTTCTAATCAATATATCTGGATTGGTTGCTTCCTCTTTATATATTGTGCTATCAAACACCAAATAAATAACAAAGAAACATGGTACATTCAAATAAATGAATTAATAATTTAAGATCCTGGTTGATTCAGGTTTAATCATTTCATACTACCTTCTGTTCCTACAGACTTCCATTCCTGTTTTCCTACTTTCTTCACCTCCCTATGTTTAAATTTTAGATGATTTACGCTCTATATGTGATTTTTATGGTCTTCAGAAAAAAGAAATGAGTCAAAATGTAATAATATTTATTCAATACATATTTGTTTATTTTATGGACAATGCTTAGTGCTACACATTAGTTATAAGATGGAAGTGGGGATTTAAAGATGAATAGCATATGGTTCCTTGTGTCAGGAAGCTTACATTCTAATGGTTATTCTTATCTGAAAAATTATGCCAGAAAGTTACCGTTTTAGTAATATATAGTAACCATAAAATCAGACAAATGTTACCAAAACAATGACAGAGAGGGGAGACACAGCTTGGGTTGAGAATAAAATGAAGACTAACAAGGAGGAAAACAATCTCAAAAAGCGAATTCTACAATATATAATGACATGCAGCTATAGAGAATACATTTTGAAAATAAATTTTAAAATTTATGATACCATAGTTTAGTTTCTATTTAAAACTGTAATACCGATTATATAACTTAAAGGTACAATTATCTTTCTGTCAAGTGGCTCTGGAAAGTTCTCTAAGTTTAGTGCTCAGACCAGCAGCAGCAAGATCACTTGGAAACTTGATAGAAATGCAAATTTCATGTTTATTTCACCAAAATCATTCCTGTATTTTTATTTATATCTGTTTTTAAATAGAAGATAATTCTTCCCAATAGATCTGAAATCTTAGCAAGGAAATAGTTTAAAAACAAAAGGTTATCCAGGAAAATGATAGTTCCATACTTCACAAATAAGTATATGCAAATTCAGATAAACTGTCAGTGATTTAGCAAATATACCAGTTTAACCTGCATTTAATGATTCTCAAAATATTTGAAAACTCTTGATTATCTAATCATTAAGTCAGAAATGTGAATGATAATTTGCAGTTCATCAGCTTATAGTCTAGAATTTCTGAGACCACAAGAGGTATCCATTTATCTTCCTGAGAGTCAAATTTTTAAAAATTTTTAAAACTTAAAATTATTTAAAATTTTTAAAATTTTAGATTTTAAAAAATAGTATTAATTCTACTTAATTTCAATTTGATATTTAAATAAATGTGTGAGCATAAACAATATGTGGTAGTAAAAGGCAAATGTACTTAAGTAAAACAAAAAATGGAGCATGACATCACCAAATGGGAATTAGTGGTTGGTTTTGCAGAAGTTAGTATGCTGCTTTATTTATTTTAAAATATGTTTGTTCTCAAACTATAACTGCAAAACAGCAAAAGAACTAACAGGTTGGGCATGGTGGCTCACACCTGTAATCCTAGTATTTTGAGAGGCCGAGGCAGGTGGATCACCTGAGGTTGGGAGTTTGAGACCAGCCTGAACAACATGGAGAAACCTCATCTCTACTAAAAATACAAAATTAGCCAGGTGTGGTGGTGGATGCCTGTAATCCCAGCTACTCGGGAGGCTGAGGCAGGAGAAATCACTTGAACCTGGGAGGCGGAGGTTGTGGTGAGCGGAGATCACACCATTGCACTCCAGCCTGGGCAACAAGAGTGAAACTCTGTCTCAAAAAAAAAAAAAAAGAAAACACACACACAAACATAGCTAACTTCATTTTTGGTTAAGGGGCTTTTATCCATTCCTGTACATAGGCAAGGATAACTATAGAGCACTGAGATACTACACAAAAACAACCACAATATAGTTTTTTAAAACTAACCCTGGAATCAAAGGGTAGATATGTAAATGACCATGTTTTCCTAAAGATTTATAGGAACACTTTGATCAAGGACAAAATAATTCCCAACCTCCTTAGAGCCTTGCTGGTGCCCAGATGTCTATCATTATCAGTCACCTCTTCATCCCAACTCCCTTCTATTCTCTTGACCCTTAACTTAAAAAAAGCCTGAAATTTGCACTGACCTGACTTATTTTAGGATGTAAGTCCACCATCTTCTTGGTTTACTGGCTTTCC
The DNA here is from genome assembly GCF_000951035.1 of Colobus angolensis palliatus. Lineage (NCBI taxonomy): Eukaryota > Metazoa > Chordata > Mammalia > Primates > Cercopithecidae > Colobus > Colobus angolensis. The sequence continues at coordinate 7,526,121 of NW_012123487.1, forward strand.
AAATAAACCTGCTGTTTCTCCCACCAACTCATGTTTCTCGTGTTTGGCCTTTGAGCAGCGAGCAGCTGAATCTGGTTACAGTTTTATGGCGCCCAATGTGGGGCTGTGTGCCTTGGGTAACCTAGCCTGCCTGATTTCCTATGGATGGAGCAATTGGCCACAGCAGTGTTCCGGGAATTACCCATTCACACTATCAGGAAGATCAACAAGCAGTCATGAGTGCCAGTTGCTCATGGCTAGCTGACACCATGACTGGAATTCCAGAGACATCCCAGCAGCTGCCAGTAATGCTTTTGTCTCAGAGATTCTCCCTTCTTCCTTCTTCATGGTGTCAGCTGCCTGTAAAGCTTTGTTGGTGCCAGGAAAAGAAGTCTTGACAGGCTCCAAGACTGGGTAAGTCACTCCAATATGTGCGAGTAGGAACTGCCTTCCCTTCCAAGTGGGCTTTTCCTCAGAATTCACTGCTTTGTTTTTGTATTTGATTGGGGTATCCTGTGGGAGAGGGAAATAGTTGTTGGACTTTTACCCAATCTGAGAACCAGGTCATTTGAATTTGTCTGTCATATTTTGTGGGCCCTGGGTTTACACTTCAAAGGCATGCCCAGTTTTCTGGGACTTCAGCTGGTTACATATTATGGCCTGTTTTGTGCACATTTTAAAACTAATGGGCAAACTGCAGTAAGAAAAATTCAGAGCCCAAATTGTCAACCTACAACTATAAAGATAAGTAGGGTCTTCTAAAATTCTATTTTTCTCTTTTCTGTCTAATTTAAATCTGCTGTTATTAACCTACTGATGTTGATATAAAACTCACAAATTTAAGTTTACTTGGAGATTTTGGTTTTCTTATAGTGTTCAACCAGTTCTAGCTAAAATGGAATCATTAAAAACTCATTTAAGTGCTCTGCCCAGTAACGCTAACAGGGAAGTCCTGGTACGCTACCGCGGCTAATTGCTCCATTGCTGTTGGAAATGGGGCGAGCTAGAACATCCATGGGTACACAGCCCCATGCTGGGCACTATGAAATTGTAACCAACACCAAGTTTGGCTATTTGCTAGTCAAAAGCCGAACATGAGAGACAAGAGTTGGTAAGAGAAAAAGCAGGTTTATTAGGAGAGCCAGCAAACTGAGAAGATGGTGGACTTGTGTCCTAAAATACCATCTTAATTCAGTACAAATTTCAGGCTCTTCTTATGTTAAGAGTGAGCAGAAGAGAACAGGATTGGGATCAAGAAGTAACTGGTGATCGCAGAAATCTGGGCACCAGTGAGGGTCCGTGGAGGCTGGGAACTTCTTGGCCTTTATCAGGTCACAGCGTCCTATAAATCTTTAACAAAATATAGTTGTTTATGTCCTTACCTTTTCAAGCCAGAATTAGTTTTTAAAAACTACATTATTGTGGTGCCGCACATGGTGGCTCACGCCGGTAATCCCAGAACTTTGGGAGGCCAAGGCAGGCCGATTGCCTGAGTTCAGGAGTTGGAGACCAGCCTGGGCAACACGGCGAAACCCTGTCTCTACTAAAGTATAAAAAATTAGCTGGGCATGGCAGCGTGCGCCTGTAGTCCCAGCTACTCGGGAGGCTGAGGCAGGAGAATTGTTTGAATCTGGGAGGCAGAGCTTGCAGTGAGCCGAGATCACGCCACTGCACTCCAGCCTGGGCGACAGGGCGAGGCTCCGTCTCAAGAAAATAAAAAAATTAAAATTAAAAAAAAACTACATTATTCTTGGTTTTGCATATCATCTTAGTCTTTAAAACTATCCTTGCCTATGTCCAAAAAAGGGTAAAAGCCCCTTAAACAAAAATGGAGTTAGTTGTGTTAGCTCTTTTGTTGTTTCACTGTTACAAATCAAACTCAACACTAGATCTCTAGAGCTACTCTAATTGTGCTTATAAGGTAGTACTGTTATTAATCAGCTTCTCAGAAAATATTTTATAATTATAGTGAACTCGAAAAATAAATTGTTCAAACCATTGTTAATTGAAATAAATCAATGTTATATAGGAAATATATCAACCTTTTTCTGGTTGATGAATTTTTCCTTTGGACACAGCCATTATTATTGTGCTAAGAAATTTTAATTTGTAAATTCTAAATATAAATTTTTTCTTTCTTTATCCATCTTGTCCATCATCCATTTGAGGGTTACAAGTTGTTTTCTTTACCTCTTCTTGTCTATTGTTTCTATATTCACAGTGCTAAGCAGAGCAACAGAAGTTTGAACTCTTACTATTTAACAGTTTCTTATAAGTTGTTTAAACACCCTCGTTATTTCACATATGAAATATACTGCAGTTAAGCTGCCAAAAATATTAAAAGAGTGCAAAGCATCACTTCAAAATGATGTTCTAATGTGACCTCCCTCCAAAATACCAGACTATTTTCTGCTAAGGCTATGGAATCATTACAACTGGATCACAAGGTGTAATTAATCTGTATTTTATGCATAAGAAGTGAAAATTTTTTACTTAGAAGAAAAAAATCTCTTTCAATGAATTTACTTCCATAGCAAACATAGATTAAATTAAAAACGTAACATTTTCCTATTTAGAGTTGATCTTTGCCAGTGAATCATGAGTGAGATTCTCCTGATATATTTGAAATAATGAGTTTTGAAAGAAAAAGAGGAAGGTGGAACTAAAAATAAGAGACAAAATTTTATTATTACCAATATAAAAATATTAACTACTTATAAAATAGTAAAGAAATATACATGTAATAAATAAAATCTTGAATCAAAAAAGTTGGGTTTAAAACCAAGAGAGAGCAAATCAGGAAAACATTAAGAGAACATTTCAAAAAGCTAAAAATTGTAAAACTCCAGCTATCTAGAATTCTTTGAATAACATTATTTTGCATAATCAGATTTTATAGATATATGATGTTTTACCTCTAAAAGTTAAAAAGCAAAAGTTTGGTTTGTAAATGTTTCTAAAATATGTTATACATTTATCTGAATCCTTAAATAAAAACTTCTGCTGAGAGTGTAAGTCTGCATCCAGATGATGAAACATGATTATTATGAACATCTGCTATTTCACTATCTGTAAATCAAAGGTGCATAAGACTGGCCCATTTTTAATGTCTCCAGACTTTGTACTTTGTGATCATTTAGCTACTTTTCATAATTATGTGGTTTCCTCCATTGTGGATAATCTGCTCTCTTACTTCTACATTTATCACTGTGTCTGTATATAGCATCACTCTACAGTTTATTTTGTTCTTTCTAGTCTATATAAGACATGTTAATATTGTGTGTAAAATAATATTAAATATCTTCTGAAAGAAGACCTAATGAAACAAGTTGTCATTAACTTAGGTGGAGTTTCTTTGGCAGGAGGCTTTTTTGCTTACCTCCTGATGGTAAGTAGAACTTCTATTCAGGATAGGTAATATTGCTTGCTGGTGGATTCTAAATGGTTGAAATGTTATCATATGAGGAGAATACAATTAACATAAGGGAAATAATATATTTAGATTCAGACTCTTAGTGTAAACCAATTTGTGTAACAAAAAAAAAACTTTTAATTTAAAGAATACGGGGAAATAATATATTTAGATTCAGACTCTTAGTGTAAACCAATTTGTGTAACAAAAAAAAAAAACTTTTAATTTAAAGAATTCATTATACCAGTGTTTTTAAGGATGTGTTATCATAGATTCCTTAAAGGAGCCATAATAAAATAATCTTATTTAAATTTTTACAATTTGTGCACTTCCTATTAAGAGATATTTAAAAAACAATAAACTGTTCCAGTAATTATTTTACATGTGCGTTTGAAAACCTCAGAATCTTAGAATCATAGAGTTTTAGACCTGGAAACTTTCAAGATAATCTTTCTGATCCTTTTCCTTTATAGATGACAGCCTGATAAATAGATCAATTGTGCTAGTTCATAGTAGAACAAAAAGAACTGGAAGCCAATAAGCACACATTCAGGATTTTGCTATTCTTACTAACACATGCATTTATTAATGTTCAACAAAATAATACTGAGGTATGTCAGCTGTCAGTTCTTACACCAAGACCACCAAAAAGCTGCTGATCAAGTAAAGCTCAGTGATCTTTTTTTTTTTTTTTTGAGATGGTGTCTTGCTCTGTTGCCCAGGCTGGAGTGTAATGGCTTGATCTCAGCTCACTGCAACCTGCACCTCCCGGGTTCAAGTGATTCTTCTGTCACAACCTCCTGAGTAGCTGGGACTACAACTGCAAGCCACCATGCCCGGCTAATTTTTTTATTTTTTCAGTAGAGTCGGGGTTTCACCATATTACCCACCCTCGTCCCAAGCTCCCAACCTTGTGATCCGCTGCCTCAGCCTCCCAAAGTACTGGGATTACAGGTGTGAGCCACCGCACCTGGCCAAAGCTGAGTGATTAAATTTACTTCAGTAGGAAAGAATATCAGTTTGACAGTTTGAGTCATCTCTCAAAGAGAGGTTAGGGAAGAATAAGAAATTTTAGAGTTTGTGCTCATGGGGTATAAGCCAGGTCTTCAAGAGGGCAACTAGTTAGAATTGGCAAAAAGGGGAACTAGTTAGAATTGACCAAGTTAATGCCCTAAGAGTTTAGAATTTGAAATGAAAGTTTTAAAGTAAGTCTTAATAAATTAATTAATACCCTGATAGGTGATGTTTGTTCAGGTGAGCAAAGTAATGTTCTTACTAGATAGTTATTTGCCCAGATAAGAAAAGTATTTGCCCAGAAAAATTGCTCTGCAAAAAATTTTCTGAAGCAAACAACCAGGATGTTTATTGGTGTAGAGTCTTATTTAAAATGTCCTGGCTCAAGGTAAAGTAATGTTGACACAGGTGGTCTCCGATCATTTTCTGATGTTTGGTCTGATCTCACGCATATCACTTAATCAGTTAGTGTTTCATTTTTCTCATTAGCAAACTGAAGCTAAAGCTGCTACTAAGCAAACAGAACATCTCTCATCCTTTATCTGTCAGCTACTGCTACAGAAATGTGGTCTTACAAACCACTCCAAAATTCAGGGCAGACAACATATGCGTATGTGACTCACCTGGGGTTCAGCTGATTTCGGCTAGGTTTAGCTGGCCTTGACTCCAAACTGTGAGTTGAATCCAAGTATTTTCCATGTGTCTTTCATTATCCTTGGACAAGGCTACACAAAGCATGTTCTTCTTTAGCAGAAAGCAACTGCACAAGAGAGCAAATTTAACCACTCAGCATATTTCAGGCCTCCGCACATGTCACACCTACTAAAATCTGCACTGACCAAAGTAAAATTCAAAAATGAAGTCTAAAAATCACCTGCCATGGGGCCATTTCAAGGACTGAAGAATTGGGGCTCAGGAATTCAATCTACCAAACCTTAGGAAAACATTCTTAAGTTTAGCTTTCAACCAGCCTGAGAGATGTAAGAAGACTAAGGCAACATGGTTTGGAAAATGAGAAAGACTCTATGCAGGCAAAGAGAAGAGCTTGAATACAATTAACATGGATAGTTTCTCCCCAACATCATTCATTATATCATTTCCACAAATCAGTTTCTTGCCTGTTAGAACTAATGAAAATTTTGGCACTGTGCCAATCAAGAAAAAAGAAAATACTGAAATTCTGATTTTGCATGAGATTACTTCCATGTTAAATTACTTAAATGTACTCAATAAATCTATCAGTTTATAATGAATATGTAAGACTCTTACAGAGTTTACAGAACTTTTTCTATGAGATAAAACCGCTCCGGTGCCCTTTGATTATTCAAGTAGCCCCAAAAGAACCATCACTGCTCAAGTTACATCCTTCCTTCTTTATATCTAAGTTCTCAATTGCTGTTTTCAGAACTACAATGTTCTTTTGTTCCCATGAGCATACACTATGTTTTTGCTATAACTACTATAAAAAACTAATGAGTACAGGGTGAATTATAAAATACAAAATAAGTATTTAAAATTCACATTAAAGTAATTATTCAAGTAAAAAATATCAATGCACATAGTTTAATTTTTTTTTTTTTTTTTTTTTTTTGAGATGGAGTCTTGCTCTCCAGGCTGAAGTGCAGTACAATGGTGCGATTTTGGCTCACTGCAACCTCCGCCTCCTTGGTTAAAGCCTTTCTCCTGCCTCAGCCTCCTTAGTATCTCGGACTACAGGTGCCTGCCACCATGCCCAGCAATTTTTTTGTATTTTAGTAAGGATGGGGTTTCACCATGTGGCCCAGGCTGATCTTGAACTCCTGAGTTCAGGCGGTCTGCCCACCTCAGCCTCCCAAAGTGCTGGGATTACCAGCATGAGCCACTGCGCCAGACCTCGCATTCTATTTCCACTGGACACTGCTGGTCTAAGCATCCTCTCCCACTCACCCTGCTGCCTTTTTGTCTTCTTCTTCCCTTCTCTGTCTCTCGCACTCCATCTGCCACACGCTGCCTCCATCCTGTGCGTTGCATGCCCAGGCAGCCCGCTGTCTCAGGACCTCTGTCTGTGCCATTCTCTCCAGCTGGAGTGAGCCTCCACATTCCTGCAAGGCTGGCTGCCTCCCTTCCCTCTTGTCTTTGCCCCACCGTCACCTCCTCAGTGAAGCCTGCCCTGGCTTACCACTCTAAAGTGTTAACATCACCCAAATTCCCTGCTGTCTCCCTGCTTTATTTTTCATGCTTAATATGTATCTGTAGCTAATATTTGCTCATTTATCATACGATCTATGTCTCCACCAGTACGAAAGCTCACAAAGGCAGGGATTTTTGCCTCTTTTGTTGTCTGCTGTATCCCCTGTGTCTAGAAAGAACAGTGCTTCACACACAGTCACACTCAATAAATATTTTTGAATGAATGAATGCAGAATACAGGCTTTTAGCCTCAGAGTGCTCATTTCGAGTAAGAGAAGTTGAATATATGTGACAGATAGAAACAGTGCTGGAGGCATGGGGAAGCAGGTGAGCAGTCTTCAGGGAGTCGGGAACAGGGCCAGTGGGGCAGGCCAGCCCCGCCAGAGAGGCCCTCAGACCCACTCTGACCTGCTGCAGTTAGCAGAGGTAGGAGGAGGGTACAGCAGCTGCAAAGGGGAGAAGACAGCATTTTCATTTTCTTAAAGCTTCCCAGAAAATTTTTGGGACTTGCTTAGTGAAATCAACCCTTGGTACTCTGGCTTATTTTTAGGAGTGGGATTTGATGCAATGATGAAGAATTGGCCTGACTTGTAGGGCAAGTGGCCCAGAGGCTTCCTGTGGAGTCTCAGACCCCATCCCAGAACGATTGATTAAAATTTGAATTTTAACCACATTCCTGACAAATCCTGTGCACATCGCATGCCAAACTGTAGTGTGTGCCATCAACAGATGAACAGAAAGACAAAATGTGGTATATGCATACAATGGAATATTATAGGAAATAATTCTTCTTCTGCCTTTTGTGTGTGTGTGTGTGTGTGTGTGTGTGTGTGCGAGACAGGGCCTTACTTTGTCACCCAGGCTGGAATGCGGTGATGGGATCACGGCTCACTGCAATCTCAACCTCCCAGGCTCAGGTGATTCTCCACCTTAGCCTCCTGAGAAGGAAATTCTGACACACACTAACCTTGAAGATACTGTGCTAAGTGAAATAACCAGATGCAAAGGACAACTTTTGTTTAATTTCACTTAGATGATGGAACTAAGTAGGCAAATCCATAGCAACAGAAAGTAGAATGACAGTTGTCAGGAGCTGGCGGGGTTAGGGAGAGTGAAGGATTGCTGTTTAATAGATTCAGAATTTCAGTCTGGGAGGATGAAAAGAATTTTGTGGATGGATGGTGGCAATGGTTGCACAACAGTGTGAATGTACTTAATATCACTGAACTGAA
>NW_012123487.1:7533976-7639796 GCF_000951035.1 Colobus angolensis palliatus
GACTACAGGCACCCACCACCACACCCGGCTAATTTTTTGTATTTTTAGTAGAGATGGGGTTTCACCGTGTTAGCCAGAATGGTCTCGATCTCCTGACCTTGTGATCCACCTGCTGCGGCCTCCCAAAGTGCTGGTATTACAGCCGTGAGCCACTGCGACTGGCCTATAGTTTAATTTTTATTTTTAAGGAAGGCAATCTTGTAATGGTGTTGGCTATAAGTCCAAATGTCAGCCTAAAAAGGATGAGGGTGTCAATATTGTACCCTCAGTCTACCTATAGTCGATACATAGAACAAGCATAACTCATGACCTGGTGACAAAGCACCTTTTTTTTTTTTTTTGACCCGGAGTCTCACTCTGTCACCCAGGCTGGAGTGCAGTGGTGAGAGCTCAGCTCACTGCAACCTCTGCCTCTTAGGTTCAAGCTATTCTCCTGCCTCAGCCTCCTGAGTAGCTGAGATTACAGGCATGTCCCACCATGCTCAGCTAATTTTTGTATTTTTAGTAGAGGTGGAGTTTTACCATATTAGCCAGGCTAATCTCAAACTCCTGACCTTCCAAAGTGCTGGATTACAAGCATGAGCCACTGTGCTGCCAGCCATACCTTCAGCTTTCATGACAACGGCAGAAATTTATTAACACCACTTAATGAATAAATACAAAGAATAGATTGAAGAATAAGCAATATTGCTGAGATACAGTCGCATTTTAAAATATAATTCTTCTGAAGTGACATTTTAATCCTAAAAAGTTTAATGGAATTTCTTAGCCTTATAAAACAAATAACATCATTATTTCCACATTGTACCAGAATCTTATACAAATTACTCATATCAAATGTGAAGACAGGAAAGGATGGTGTGTCATGACTACTTTTTATCCTTTTCACATGAGTTACTATTTTTAAGCCTTATATAGCAATTCTATTAAATGTTAATAATACTGCTAATGAAATACCCCCTCATATCTGTTAGGATGGCTATTATCAAAAAGAAAAAAGATAGGTTCTGGCAAGGATGTGAAGAAACTAGAAACTTGTACCCTGTTGGTGGGGATTAAAATGGTGTAGCCAGACAGAGACAAATACTGAATGACCTGCCTTATAAATGGAATCTAAAAAAGGTAGAACTCATAACAACAGACAGTAGAAGGATGATTACCAGAAGTAGGGGAATGGGGAAAATGGGGAGATGTTGGTCAAAGGCACCAACTTTCAGTCTTAAGATGAATACGTTCTGGAAACCTAAGTATAGCATGGTGAGTATAGTTAATAATAATGCATTTTATACCTGAAATTTGCAAAGAGAGTAGATTTTAAGTAGTCTCACCACAAAAAAGGGAACTATGTGGGATGATAATATGTCAAATAACTTGATTGTGGTAATTATTTCACAATGTATATGTATATCAAAACATAATGTTGTACATATTAAATATATACCATTAAAATTTTTCAATTATACCTCAATAAAGCTGGGGAAAAAAGATATTACTCCAGAGTTACCTGGTATATCATCAATGACTGGATTTCTATATAATGGTCAATTAACTCTACATATGTCTAGTTATATCTAACACACTTTATGAACTAACTATACATGAAATTTTCCTTTAGGTAAATACTCAGGTTACAGAGTATTGCTGTTTTCAAATCTACAATGTCCTTTTGCTTAATGAGAATACACCACATTTTCACTGTAACTACTATAAAAGTACTAAATTTATGCAACTAACTAAAATCAGGTCCATATCTACTTATTGTGCACTTGATAATAAAATGAAGAGAGAGACACTCTAGCTTGCAAAAATTCAGGATATTTTACTGACTTTGTGATTCCCAATAGCCTCCTGGAACCAGTTTCTGCAATGCCTCTGTTTTTGCTAAAAGAAATAATTTTCCATGGAGGCTTATATGAACAACGCCCTTTTTTCTTAATCATAGTAGCTTCTTGGTTTCCCTTTCAACCCAACTCCTTCCAGTATCATAACAACCTATTTTCAGGCAGTGTCATTACCAGGTGAGGCAGAATTGGAGCTTTTGGTGTTTTATGTTCTACAGCAATTAGGCTATAAAAACTCTAGATGCATCACAGCCCCAGACTGTTTTGTGTCTGAGTGTGCCATTACAATTCCATGTCTTCCCCCGGCTGTTGAGAACATCACAACAAAATTCTAAATTACATAAATCTCACAGAGCGGCTGAGGATAAAAAGATCTCCATCAACGTTTTCCCATAAACATCAACCAGGTTGTAAAAAAAAAAAAAAAAAAAAAAGAAAAGAAAAGAAAGAAAAATCTCCTTGAGGGAATATTTTGATCGAGTGAGACCACGAAAATTATAGGTTATAGGGCAAAGTGTTCTTCAGCATAAAGGCATGGAGAAACAAAGAGAAACAATCCCATACAGGTATAAAATACCCTGATTATGCAAGTCAATTATCAAATGCAACTCACCCTGTTGGATTTGAATAACAGGCTACACAAAATCTGCTGGAACAATATGTTTCCCTCGTATACGTAGTACTTTAAAAGTGTGAATATGATTTGGAAATAATGATAATAATGGCACCATTAGTAAAAGCAAACCCTATGAAGTATTGGGTTTACCTCAGCTTTACAGGTGAGGAAACTTCACAGGGAGGTTAAGAACTTTACTAAGGACATAAATCTACCAAGTGATGGCGCTGGAATTAGACGAGATCAGGCACATTCAGGGTGGTATGGCTGGAAACAGTGCTGGGATTAGAAACCCAAGAGTTGGCTCCAAAGAATGTGCTTCTTAGTTTGCATCTAGAAGGTGACCAATAATCCCAGTGACGAGAGCTTCAATCTTCATCTGTCCTAGAGAATGTACTTGGCTAATGATAACTCTCTTTATTGGATGTATTGAATTCTTTCTGTGTATTGGACATCTGTATGGATTAGACTCATCATACCCTATAAATAGACAGTAATGTCTTCCATTGTACAGATTAGAGAATGGAGGCATAAAGAAATTAAGCAATTTACTTGTGATTCTTTTTATTTTTTTTCTAATTTAGGGTATCTCTTTTATTCATAGAAGTATCAGAAAGTAAAAAACATGTCACATTTCTCAGGACTTAAACAATTTTGAAAAATAACCCAAACTTTTCCCCTTTCCACATGTAACTAATATAAATTACCTCTTAGAAATGGAATGGCTATTTTTAAAAATATTTTAAGCTATGGGATACAAGTACAGAACGTGCAGGTTTGTTACACAGGTAACCATGTGCCATGGTGGTTTGCTGCACCCATCAACCCATCATCTACGTTAGGTATTTCTCCTAATGCTATCCCTCGCCAGCCTCTGACTCCCCAACAGGCCCCAGTGTGTGATGTTCCCCTCCTTGTGCTCATATGTTCTCACTGTTCCACTCCCACTTATGAGTGAGAACATGCGATGTTTCGTTTTCTGTTCCTGTGTTAGTTTGCTGAGAATGATGGTTTCTAGCTTCATCCATGTCCCTGCGAAGAACATGAACTCATTCTTTTTTATGGCTGCATAATATTCCATGGTGTATATGTGCCACATTTTCTTTATCCAGTCCAACATTGATGGGCATCTGGGTTGGTTCCAAGTCTTTGCTATTGTGAACAGTGCTGCAATAAACATACGTGTGCATGTCTTTAGAATAGAATGATTTATAATCCTTTGGGTATATATCCAGTAATGGGATCACTGGGTCAAATGGTATTTCTAGTTCGAGATCCTTGAGGAATTGCCCCACTGTCTTCCACAGTGGTTGAGCTAATTTACACTCCCACCAACAGTGTAAAAGCATTCCTATACTCCACATCCTCTCCAGCATCTGTTGTTTCCTGACTTTTTAATGATTGCCATTCTCACCAGCATGAGATGGTATTTCACTGTGGTTTTCATTTGCATTTCTCTAATGACCAGTGATAATGAGTTTTTTTTCATATGTTTGTTGGTTGCATAAATGTCTTGTTTTGCAAAGTATCTGTTCATATCCTTTGCCCACTTTTTGATGGGGTGGTTTGTTTTTTTCTTGTAAATTGTTTAAGTTCCTTGTAGATTCTTGATATCAGCCCTTTGTCAGGGATAGATTGCAAAAATTTTCTTCCAATCTTTAGGTTGCCCGTTCAAGCTGATGATAGTTTCTTTTGCTGTGAAGAAGCTCTTTAGTTTAATTAGATCCCATTTGTCATTTCAGCTTTTGTTGCAATTGCTTTTAGTGTTTTAATCATGAAGTCTTTGCCCATCAAAAAGTGGGTGCTCTTAATGCAGTGGAAATGTACCCTGTGTGTCATAAGGGCTACAAAATACTGTTTTTCTATGTATATTTTTGAGGGAGGGGTTTATTAACTTTAAGGTAGAAAATAAAACTTCTTTGTTAACTAATGCTAGGAAATTTCCCTTCCATTTCTTTAGAGAATATGAACCTATAATTCCCTGCTTGTTTCCTGTAACCCAATATAAATATCCTGCCTAGGTCTTCTCTTATCCTCTATCTCCCCCATTGTTTCCCCTGTAGCAGCAGCTATGGTTAAATGTGTTTGCTTTAAATCATCAATATTAATGTTTCAGGGTTCCTCATTTACATGTCACTTCCATGGGCCTAGATGCTACCTAGGAATGTATTTATACTGAAGTAAAGATTTGAAAATTTTGCAAAAAATATGATGCTTTACTGTCAATAAAGATGTCTCTGTCCACTCTAATGTCCTCTCATCACAGTTCTATCTTGTAAAATGGGATATTAAGGTGGTCACCAGCATTTTCGGTGCCCTATGCCCACTCCATTCCCTTGGTGACATGCCCAGGATTGTGACAGCAATGTGAAAAGGTACAGGTTGTATTTCTATATGAACATGTCCTATGGTACTGAGAACTGAAAGAATGTGTGGAACGGAAGATGAAATGGTTTGAAATGTGTGGACCCAGAAGCCAGCCCACAGAAAATTCTTCCAAATATCAAACTGTGAAGAAAGAATTTTATTTTCATGGTTGACAAGTCAAAACAGAAATATTCTCCTGTTATGAATAAACTTGATAATGCAACATTTACTGTTATAAACACTATAATAGGTAACTATAAATCACCTATTCCCTCTATTTTAAAAATATCAAAAATTCATCACATACACAAAAATGTTATTTTAAAAAATCATATGAATGTTTTTTACACATAAAAAATAACATCTTATTAAAAAAATAGGCAGCAGAAAATGTAGGCCATAGGTTATAAACAGCTGAATTTTTAAAAATTGTATTTTTTCTGATTTTGTGATGGTTGTATTTGTCAGCTTTTAAAAATTTGCTATTTATTGTAATTTCTTTTTTATCATTCAAAATAATTATTAAATTTTATGCTCAGTTTTATTATCATAATTTTGTCTTTTTGTCTGATAGTACCCAGAATGATATAAATCTGAAGTCCTACAAAACTGGATTCTCAAGTAAAGAGTAGAAATAATACTGGAGCAGTGAAATTACAGATAAAAATCCTATGCAGTATTTCTTAATGGGAGGCGGGTGATTTTGCCCGCCAGGAGACATTGGACAATGTCTGGAGACATGTTTGGTTGGCCCAATTGGAGAACATACTACTGGCCTCTAGGGGGCAAAGGTCAGGGATGCCACTAAAATACACAAGACAGTCCTGCATGACCAAGAATCATCTGATCTAAAATGTCAATAGCTCCAAGATTGAAAACCCCTGGTCTATATAGTAAGAATGCCAGGCAGAAGATATCATTGCTGATACAAGATGTAACCATTCTGACATGGACTGGGATAAATTTAAAAATTAGATGTAGATCATTCCTAATTGCAGGAGCAGATGATTGAGAACAGGTATGATGGCAGGAGACAACGAAACCAGAATTAGCAAATCTATTTTCCTAACATTTGTGCCTAACATTTTGACTAATATCCCAGTAAGAGAAGACTGATAGGTAACATTGAATTTACACTGGCCTCATGCTGCTCTGTGATATGCTGCTGCTACATTTTTGTCTTTCTAAGTCCGCTTGAAAACAGGAGCTAATAATCCTTTATAGAGGTATTATAAAGATTTCAAAAGTCCCCAGTACCTGTTCCTTATAGAGTTCATTATACTGTGTTAAAACTGGAATGGGCCGGGCATGGTGGCTCACGCCTGTAATCCCAACACTTTAGGAGGCAGAGGCAGGCAGATCACGAGGTCAGGAGTTCGAGACCATCCTGGCCAACATGGTGAAACCCCGTCTCTACTAAAATGTACAAAATTAGCTGGGCATAGTGGCATGGGCCTGTAGTCCCAGCTGCTCGGGAGGCTGAGGTAGGGGAATCACTTGAACCTGGGAGGCGGAGGTTGCAGTGAGCTGAGATCGTGTCACTGCACTCCAGCCTGGTGACAGAGCAAGACTCCGTCTCAAAATAAAAAAGCAAAAAACAAAATATTGGGATGGTATGAGAGGCATTAGTTGAAGTGCCTCCTTCCCATCTCACACTTCCACACAAGTATGTTACCCCAGAAGGCCAACAATCAATGTCTGAAGGAGAGATACCAATGGAAAAAACAGAAAACTTAGAGTAAATTCTCAGCTTTTAAGTTTCGAAAAGAAGAGTGTCTGTGGAGGAAGGTGTTTGCTTTGTTTTGCTTCGCTTTGCTTTTCACCTTCCTCTTAGATGAGATAAGAGCTTCCAAGACGAGTTGAAGAAGAGAACCTAAGGAGTCAACATGAGAGAATGTCACCCTGGTATGGGAAGACTTGGGTCTTGTTCTCCTTTAGGTCAAGTAGGTGATGATGGAGCAAGGAAGGTAGAGAAAAAAGTAGTAGACCTCTACATAAGATTGCTGATTCAAGACAAAAAAAGAATGGCCCACTGCACATCTGGAACTCCTAGAAGCAGTAGCGTCGCATGTGATCCTGGTGCCAGAGTGCAATGGAGCTGGAGAATAGAGATGGCAGCATGAGATGCAGGTCACAGTTGGGTAACCGGAGGCAACCCCAGAACCTTCTACAGCCTCATGATTTAAAATCGAATTTAGACAGAAGGGAGCAAGATGAAACCCTGAATTTTACTGAGTTTAAACCTCAAATGCTTGAGAGAAATTTCAGAAATAAATTACCTGGATGTAAACAGATCACATTTTCAAGTTTATAGATTGTCAAAATCACACACTACAAATGTATGGTTTCTGTACTTCTCAGCTAATCTTCTGTATTATCTTGCTGAAGTCTCAAATTAAAAAATAAATGCAACCCAGGAGCAAGAATCTTCAGGTATTTTTAAAAGCAAGGCACAAGTAGAACAGAATAATGTTTTTAGGTAACTTCTTGGTCCCTGGAGAAGGTGGAAGAGAGAATCAATGCTCTGCTTTAAAGACAGGCTGACTGAGTAGTCCCTGACAGATTAAACTTTGAAGAGCAAATTGTCAGGCTTATATAGCCAGCTATCCTATTTAAAGCTTTAACAAATAATTTGCTGAATGACATACTAGCCTGTATAAAGCCTCATCCCAGTCACAGGACACAAAGAGGGATAAGAACACTGCTTCACTGCATGATACACACACAAACCTCTCCTATTTGAATTACAGTATAAAGTGCCTAAAACACCTACAGAGATAATATTCCACGTCTTACATGGATTCTAATGAAAACCAAGAGGTCAAAGTCTTGAACTTGATAGACTTGAACCAATTTGAAATAGAAAGTAGAGATAATTTTATCTCAATAGCTCTAATAATAGGGCTGAGGCATTCAGCACCAGCTGCAGGCTATTTTGCCGCTAATACCAATCATAAATACAAAGAATAGCAACACCTATAGAATAGTAGAGTTGAATGATGCCAGGCACGTAGACAAAATGCCACGTCGGATCTCTTTTAATCTTCCTAGAAACCAGGTTTCACCTTTGTTTATACCATTTCAGTTTAAACACAAAATTTTCAAATCACTTATTTAAATTTGGCTTTTTCTTGGCTGTAGTAGTAGATTAAATATAATGAATAGAGGAATCATAGAGTGTACGCTTTATGCCCAAATTATTTGGACAAAAATGTCTTTGTAACAGTTAAAAGGCACCCCTAGTATGTAGAAGAAAATCACATACATACGCACAAGACCAAATATAATAATTATCTTTCACTTTTCTGAGTTAGAGGAAAGCACAATAGCAAATAAAACAAAAACAGACATCACCCTAGAATTGCTTCCAAATAATTCCTCTATCAATACATTATTTCACACCATTAATCAACTATGAAAATCCTTGAAAGGCAGACTAGATCCCCAAGATTGAAGCAAAATGAAAATCCTAGGATGGCAAACCCTATTTTTTTAATTGGACCAAAACCAAAAATTGCAAAAACAGAGTGACATGCCTAATTGCTCCTGTGAAAGGAACATTAGCAAGTCGTTTCAGAGAAATGCATAGAAATCCATTTGCGCCTGTCAATAATATCCACCTTTTCAAGCTCCTAATCCATTAGTGACTAATGGCTGACTTGGTATTAAGCTGGACAATAGAGACAGCCCATTCACTGCAGGGAAAAGTAATGAACTAAATTTTTGTTGCTGTTGCTATTATTGTTTTGCTTTTTGTAGGATAAAAAGTAGCAGTAAATGGATTTAGGATTGACAAAAAGACCTGAAGGAGGTAATTTCAACAATTTGTAAGAAAATGTAAATACAGATAATCTTCCCCATAAAAATTAAGTTGACTCTAACTTTCATGATCACTGTTATGTTACACGTGTAATACTGTTGAAGAGGGATAATAAATATCAAAGGTGAGTAAAGAGTTTTAGTATCCTTACCATGAAGAGGTAGATATTTCTTAGCATCATTTATGTAAAACGTTGTTCTGTTGTGCCAGCAAAAGCAATAAAATATTTAAAATCAAATTACACATCAAAGAATTTTAGACAACCACCAGAGAGCAATTAACAGCAGAAGTGTGAAGGAAATTTTGTCCTTTTAAATGAAAGAATGGCAACAGAATAAAACCTTGGTGTCATTTCAAATTAATAATGACTTCCAAGATTGACTCTTGGATGGTAGTCCTGCTTTAAACGAAAAAATGTGCATCTTTTGAGCGGAGCCCACTCTGACTCAGCACATTGTTAGAGAATAACAATAGTGCCATCTACTGTCAAATTATGGTATCACTTATTTCAAATTGACTTAAATAGGGGGTTCCATCCAATGCAGTAAAAGAAATCTTAAAATTATAGGTTAAGTAATATTTATCTAAAATATTCAAGAAGATTAAGAGACTCTTTCCACATAGACAAGAATTTCATTCTGTGCTGTTTTCCACTAGTTATTCTGCATGCTCTTATGTATTACTTAAAGCACTGTTTTACAAACATTATAAAAAATAAATTGAAAATGTACCTTATATGGCAGCAGTAAAGATTTAATGGATAATTTTGAAATAATTGTCCCTTCTTTTTAAGTTTATTTTTTCATTAGCTTCCAGGCTGTTTCCTAAACCTAATTAGCAATGTAATTTTCCTTGTTAAATTTGGAGAATTTGTTTTGGGAGACAATTGCACAAAGCAAGATAGTAAAAGAAACATAGATTTGTTTATAACATTATGGTATTGCTGCTAAGCACTGTCAATAATGAGTTTTAAATGGTAATTGTGAATCCCTAATGTACTTTATATATTAACTATCCTATAGAAGAAAGTCTGAAGTCCCAGAATAAATAGACCACATACATGTAATTCTAATTAAAAAGCATACGGATTAATCGCATTTGTTATGTAAGTCACAAAGGTCTTGTAGACCTAGACAATGGCAAAAATTAAACAGGCATAGAAGAAAGTAATAGGCTGTAAGTCAAAGACTATTTTTTTAAAAATATACAATTTAACCAGAAGTAGAATACATGTTTGCTAAAGCTATTGATAACATCATTTTTACAGTTGGGCAGTTGATAAGAAAATTGGTTGGTTGTAATAGTTAAGTTTGTTTTTAAAATTTACAATCAGGAACACTCTGCCATAGTTTTTTTAAATGCAGGATATTTTTATGGACACCAAGTTACCAAGTGATCGTGCTGAGATTAGACGAGATCAGGCACATTGAGGGCGGTATGGCCACAGGCAATGTGAGGATTAGAGCCCCGAAGTGGGCTCCAAACAACATGCTTCTCATTTTTCATCTAGGAAAGTAACCAACAGCCCCAGTGACTGGAACCTCAGTTTCAGTCTTTCCCCAGAATGTCCTTAGCTAATAAATAATAACTCTCATTACTTCATGTATCAAATGCTTTCTATGTATCGTGCTAAACTTTGTATGGTTTAGACTCATATCCTATACATTAGACCCTAATATCTCCATTTTATAGACTAGGAAATTGAAACGTAGAGAAATTAAGTAATTTACCTATGATATTCCCTTAAAGGTATGCTTGATATATGACTCAAGTACTTACTTAAATGAGAATATATGGCCACAAAAGCTATAAACACACAGCTATGCTCCTCACTTTTTCTAGTTTGTTTCGTCAGTAAGGAGCCAGTAGGAACACCGTAAGAAGCCATTATTATGAAAGATAAGACATTTTCTTACTGTGGTGCAGCAAATCGCGAGGTGAATGGGAGGGGCAAGGTGTAACTACACAGGGGTGTTGCTGACATGGAGTAGAATGTAACATTTTTGCTCTCTAAAGATACGTTGTACTTTGATGCTCTAGGAATTAAAAAACCTCTCCAACCATTTCAGACCAGCTTTACCTTTCTCTAGGATCCCTAAAGTTCATTTTCTTCCTTTATTTTACTCTGACTTCTTTAACCCCAAGCCAAAGCATTACTCAGGAATGCTGGATTTGTGAAGACTAAAATTCATTTTCTTTGGGTTCCCTCAAGACTCTCCCCTAGTCCACCAGTCACGGAAGTCAACTGAAATTAGTGTACTGGGTTAACCGCTTTATTTCTTTCTCAGATTTTTCTGTTTACATTTTTGCTCCTTCAAATTATCTTCTGTGGTTGCATATATCTGTCCCGAACTACAATAGAAACTAACATGGAATCCTATTTTTTGTTTCCTATCTAGTCAGTTTCTTTCCTACTACAAAGTGAAGTCTAGCTTATTTCTTGGTGCATTCACTGACTGTGAGCATCAGCACAGCAATGAACTTGTTTGAAATACACCTCACTTCAAAAAAAATCAAATGTGGACAGCAGACAGCGCAGACGTGGATCTTAACGGGCTCCCACTAAGTTAATCAGTTGTGCCAAGATCAGACTGTCAGCTTCAGAAAACAATGAAAGAAGGATCTGCCTCAAAACTGCGCAACAATGAAATAGCCAGGATGTGAAGAGGGTAATCTTTCAGATGATAGGGCAGAAGAAAATTCTATGGTTTGTAGCAGAAAGATCCTGTGTTACGTTTTGAAAGTGAAAGTAAACAGTGTCTTCAGAGTTACGTTCTTTTGTTTGTTTGTTTGTTTGAGACGAAGTCTTGCTCTGTCACCCAAGCCGGGGTGCAGTGGTGCCATCTCGGTTCACTGAAACCTCTGCCTCCTGGGTTCAAGTGACTCTCCTGCCTCAGCCTCCCACGCAGCTGGGACTACAGGAGCCCGCCACCACACTCAGCTAATTTTTGTATTTTTAGTAGAGACAGGGTTTCACTGTGTTAGCCGGGATGGTCTTGCTCTCCTGACCTCATGATCCACCCACCTCAGCCTCCCAAAGTGCTGGGATTACAGGTGTGAGCCACTGCACCCGGCCAGAGTTATGTTTTTGACAGATGAGGAAGTGGAAAAGGGGAATGTCAGGGTGTGAGCACAGAGAGGAAAATAACCCCATGGTGTTTGTGGCACAGCCCAGCATGGCCTGGGAAAGGTGGAGAGGCCACATTGGGAGACAAGCAGTAACAAGCTGGTTAGGTATCAGTGTCATGCATGCCCTGTGAAAGTCACATCAGGTCAACAAGATTAGGTAATCAAGGTACAGGTCAGGTATGGGAGTGGACTGGGAAGTGTCTGCATCTACGTGAGTGATTCAAGTAAAAAAGTTCAGCAAGTATCAGAATCCACAGGCCCCAGTGAAACCACATAGCAAACAGGTTAGTGAAGTCAGAGCATAGATCAGAAGGCTCAACAGTAAGGGAAAAGGCAGGGCATCAAGTGTTCGTATAACCTACATGATTCAGAAATGCTGATGGCAGGCAAGGCCAGGCAGCAGGAATCCTGAGCCCAAGTTGAGTCTGAACAGCAGAGTGATCAACATTTATGCAACTAACTCTGCAGTAGTCATAGAATATCCACAGAAAGAAAATTCTGAGTAAAAAAACAACAATATTAACTATATTCAGCCTCATCTCTGATGACTTTAAGCCATTTTAACTTCCTGATGCATAAATCAATGAGTGAATCCAGCCCAAGTTCCCATACATCAAAATGCATATAAATTTGTACATGATAATAAATGGATGGTGTGGAGTGGAGATAAATGTTACCACAAAAGGAGTACATTCTGGAGGGCTTTGAAATCTCAGCGAGATCTTTGAAGGTCTTCAGCAGGAAAGCAGCCTGGGTGTAGTTGCTCACGCCTGTAATCCTAGCACTTTAGGAGGCCGAGGCCGGTGAATCACCTGAGGTCGGGAGTTCAAGACCAGCCTGGCCAATATAGTGAAACCCCGTCTTTACTAAAAATACGAAAATTAGCTGGGTGTGGTGGTGGGCTCATGTAATCCCAGCTACTCAGGAGGCTGAAACAGGAGAATCACTTGAACCCAGGAGGCAGAGATTGCAGCAAGCTGAGATTATGCCACCACACTCCAGCCTGGGCAGCAGAGTGAGACTCTGTCTAAAAAAAAAAAAAAAAAAAAAAAAAAAAAAAAAAAAAAGGGAAAGCAGTGGTTGAGGAATTCAGTCTGACACCAGGACACCAGCATGCTGGGCCACTGGAGAACAAGAGTGCTAGGAAATTTTTCCTGAGTAAGAAAATTCAGGTTTTTGGAATACTAAAAAACAATGTCCTGGTTCAGTTTGTAGGCTTCTCTCTGCTTCATTCATAGCTGTCTTTCACAAAAGAGTCAAAAATATCGCTTAAGTATTAATATTGGAAGACAGAATTCATGCTTGACATATAAGCTCATTGTGCCACCTGTGAATTCTATTGTTCAACATGAGGGATACTTTGACTCTTGTCACGTGGAAATGTTCTTAATCCTGAGGCATAACAAGATGACATCAGGCACAGGGTGCAGGGGAGAGGAAATGATAACTCTCCTAATCTGCACTATTGTGACTTTTTTAATTCACTAAATTGCATGTCCCTTGAGAATAAGGGACATTTCTTCTTTATTCATGAAGTCTGAGCACTTTCTGCCTCAAAATAAAAGACACTCATACTGTTTATTGGATTAAATATCACAGAAGACTTCCATATTTGCATTTTAGAATACTCTTTCATTACAAAGAAATGCAAGCTTTGGAGAATAACTGTTTAAAATCCAAACTAAGTAAAATATGTATCTCCTGAAGTTCTGAAAGCTACCACAATTTCATTTTAATATTTGTCAACCTTGAGCACATTCTAACCTTGAATTTTATAAATCAGGAAATAAATGAAGAATTAAATCTGTTCAGAATCATTCACAGTAATAAGAACAATAAATGTTATTTTTTGTTCTGATAAAACTAACATTTTATAGAAAATAAACTGTGCATCAGATATATTTTTTAAATTAGACATTGGAAACATTTTAATCTTTCCCTTTAACTAATCTGCACTGTAAAAATAAGCAAGCATTTGAATTAGAAAACTTAAGTGACATCTCTGGAGAAAAATATTTTCAAAGAAAGAGAACTCCTTACTGTTTTGTGTGCATGCAGAAATTGCTTGTATGGCATAGAAAGCGGTTTCTATTCCTACAACTATAAATCATAGCATTTATTTCTTTTTAAAAAATGGGCCGATAGCAAATGATTTCAGCATATATGTGTATATAATTGCCAATTTGACGTTAATGCTGTTACACCATTTACAAACATGGATCACTTGCACCGCCTAGTGGTCATGTATAAGTATTTCTCACTTAAGGTGTTTGCATACCTGAGATAATATTTTAAACGTTTGAAGTATTTTGTTTTGAGTATATTATTTTAAACCAAATTTGAATAAAATATTCACTCCTATGTAAATACAGAGTATAACATAGGCACCCAAGTATATAAGGACATGCCTATATGGTACAATATACATATGTAAATAGATCTCAAAAAATTATGTGTTTCATATAAATGTCCATACAACTTGTGTAAGCCTGAAGCACATCTCTCAAGATTATCTCTTCCCTCTTCTATCACATGAAAAATTAAACAGAGGCTTTTCAGCTCTCAACAGCCATGATCTTAAGTGTGTTCTCAACTCTGACTTCATATTACAATTGCAAGGGTTATTAATAATAATAATACAATGTCTAGGTGTCAGCTAAGAGCATTAAATCAGAATTCTTGAGTATAGTTATGGGAACTTATAGTTTTATAGTTTTTATAAGTGACTCAAGATACAGCCAATGTTTCACACCTCTGATCTAAAGGGTGCACATAAAGATTCTTCAGTTGAAAGAGAACATACAAAATGAAAAGATGAGTCCACGTTACCTAACAGTGTGAGGATGGTGGCGTGTTGAATCACTCAGCTCTACCTGGTTCTGCACAGGGCCTATTATTGTAGCATTACAAGAAGAAGGACACTTGTTTCCCCTCCTAGAGATTTCAAAACTATTATACAAATGGGCCAGATTCACTTATTATTTGATAAAATACATTATTGTGCAGTATACTGCCATCATCCAAAATACATTTTGGAATTCACATTTGTCAACAGCTTTCTATGCTGGAATAAATAGAGATTATATGGAAAAAGATGTGAAAAGATTATTTTTTCGTGGAAAAATCACTACCAGGTTTGCACAAGATCTGATACCATATTTTAATCCATTCCTAGACATATGGACTGATGTTTGTCTTTAAGACACTCAGGTAGTCTATAGTTTGAAACACTGAAAAATAATCAGCACTAAAATCTTGTATGTTTAAAGGTTTTATATGAACTTTGGGGCCATGTGGGAAAGCCAAGCTTTTTAAATGAAAAAGCTAGTTTTACTACCAGTAGACACCTAAAAACATTATGCAGTTCATATTAATAAGGCTTAATGTAATTGAATGTCAGCAGATATAGTGATTTATAAAGTATTTCATAGCCTGTGTATAATAAAATCCCTGGCGCTGAGTCCTAATATTTGATGAAACATGATAGTGGCTTTATTTCCAATAGAAAACTTAACCTAGAACCTTCTATCATTTTTATAGTGACCTACTTTACCTGTTTCTACCTGTACTTAGGTTTTCACCTTAAATTAAAGAAAAAAATTACACAATATGGATGTTAATCAATTTCCTTTTTCAGCTATTTCATACATCTTCAAGACAATAAAATAAATATTATAGCAAATATATCAGAATTACATATGTCAAAATGAGTGTAAGCTTTTTGAAAACAGACACTTGAGGAAACTGATATTTACTTCATTGATACTGCCCTTGTCCAAAATATATTTTGGAACTCACATTTGTGAACTCTTTTCTATGCTGGTAGTACATTTTTGAATATCTACTTTATGAGAAAACTTTGTTTTTGATGGAAGATTTGAATTTTTTAAAGAGCCTTAAATGACATTTACAGCCAAGACTAATGGATAATTGTGTTAAGGTGGGTAATGGGTAAAACAAACCAAACCAAAATAGAATAAGATGTGTGGGACCATAAAGTAAGCACAAGGGGGTGATGGATGTCACACTAAAGACTATTTTGAAACTCTTCATGAACCACCAATGAGACATTTCCCAAGTAATATCAGCGATATCTGCACTTTGGGGGTATGCAAAAAGTCTTACAAAACACCTGCGTTAAGGGTAGTAGATGTGCTCTCTTGGTATAGGTTTCTTTTATCATGGTAATGTTTATTAAACTATTTATTAAATGTTTATTAAGTTGAAATATTTATTGAATTGGAAAACAATTATAATTAAAATGTTTTATATATACTCACAAAATTGTATATGTATCATGAACATAGAACTCAATTAATTAACACACAAACTAAACACTCTCGTGTAATTAGTACCCAGATCAAGAAAAAGAATATTGTCAAGTTTGTAGAGTATTTAAAATCAGCTTAACGCTTTGTATTCACAAATTTATTTAAAATAATGTTGTGAAAGAACAGCATCATCCAGCTACAAAACCTGGGAAGAAATGTAATTTCAACTTAGAAAGCAGGCTCATAGTTCATTTTAATCCATTTAAAAGTAAAATGTTTTAATATAATAAAACATGTATTGGGGTGCTTTTAACTAAACATACTTTATAAATACCTTGATAACTAATTGTATAAGAAGAAAATTGAGAAGTAAAACATAAATTTTGATAAGATTTCTAATATTTTCCCATCATTTTAAAATGCAAAATTTGAACATTAAATAAAAAATTCCTAGTAATTTTGATAACTTTATATTTCCATTCATGTTAATGCCAAAAAAAAAAAAAGTCCCCCAAACTTTACTCTCAAATGTGGATGTGCGTTCTGCCAGCCTGGAGGCTATTGTCAAAATGCAGATCTTGGTTCGATCTTTCTAGGTTGAGGCCCAGGAATCTGCGTTTCTAACAAGTTCCCAGCTGGTGCTGATGTTGCTAGTTCTTGTGCCACACTTTCAGTAGCAAGGGTGTAGACTTCAACTTGGATATATTTAATAGATATCATCAGGTAATATTTTGTCCTCTTTCTAGCTCTTTCCCAGTCTCTGGACGTGCCATTTATTTTTGACCTTTTCTTTTCTTCCCTGTTTTTGGTTTGTAAAAAAAAGCAAAAAGTCTCCTATTACTGTGAATTGTCTGACTTCATATTCTCAGTGGCGGAAATTCCCTCAAAAACCTCTCCCTTCCCCTTGCCTTGGCACATTCTCCTCCCACTCCCCACACCTGCAGCTTCCTGTAGGCACTTTGATTTTCAGAGGTTAGTTTCTACCTCCGTCTAAGGTTCACCTTAATTCTTCAGTGTGGTTCTGTGTAGTAAAATGAAACTGTAATATCAATGTTATGGACCCATGAAGGCCAGAAAGCTCAATGATTCAGCAGTTTAAAAAATCAATTCAGCTTAAAAACAAACAAAACCCAGAGATATCTAAGGCAACTGAATTGTAATACTACAATTCGTCAGCTGGTACCACTATCTGATAAATTTTGTACAATGCTGAAATATTACTTGTTTTTATGTTTTGCTTAATGCAAAAAATTAGTTCTTTTATATCAATTCTGCAAGACTGAGGTGGAATAATTACAAGAATGAAAACAATAGTCAGTGATTTCCAGTATGACGAAAGGGTCTATGATGCTAACTTTGAAGGTTATAAGACAAAAACAGAACATAAAATTATAAATTTAATTATGACTGGATAAAGCATAAATAATTTTAGATAATGGTTTATTTTCAAATAATATAATAATTTATCCTATTATAGACTTTTAATTCAAAGATTTTGTAAATAAAGGCAATACAAGATCAATAAAGTTTAAACCAAGACACAAAATCTCCAGAATTTTTTTAATGTCAACTTTGTATAATGAAAGAAAAAGAAAAACCTATCAGTAAGATGAATATATGAAATTATGTATTATTCAACAATTTGCTGGTAATGGAATTTTCTGACCTGAAAATCACATAATTATTAACAATCTATAATGAATCCATCTATATTCAACTCATTGAGATGTATAAATAATAATCAGAAAAATCAGTCAATTCTGAGTCTTTCTAAGACAAATGTATATATATTTTACAAGATATGTCTATGAACTATTTCAATTTATCTGTTCCATAATCTGATCCAAAATTTTAATTCTCTTTGCAGTTATGAAACAGTAGTGACAAATGAACATGTCAAAAACAATTAAATATATCTATCTGCATTTGTGATTCATTCAAATCATGGCCTAATGAGCCCTGGTGTGAGAATTGAAAACCTGGAATCTAATTTTGGCCCCAGCACTAATTAGCTTGTGATCTTGAACAGGTCAACTACATTCTCTGACTTCTAGTATCTGATATTGGAACAAATCTTTGGTGTTAGACAGGAAGATTTTAAGAATCCCAGGAGTAAACTCAGAATCAAATCTCATTCTGACCTTAAACCCAGCTTCTAAAACTTAGCTTCTTGACTTGACACTTAATACCAGATACTTTATCCCCACTCCTGGTGGAGGATTCTGGTCTCTGCCTTGCTGCCCATACTTCTGCTTTGGTTCTCATCCAGGATTGTAGTTGCTCTAGGACTATGATGCAGAATTGTTCTTCTAATATTTTCCTAATACTTGAGATTTTCTTCTAAGCCCCAGTGGCCATAGCTACCTTCTTCCCTTTGACTCTTACATTGCATAGATTTTTGGCTAATGTTTCTTGCCGAAACCCTCTTGATTCTGAGATTTGCCTATCTACTTGGTCTCCACTTGCTGCTGAACCTCTCCTCATCATACAGCCAGTGTTTTGTAGGGTCTGCAGGTCCCACCCTAGCCTTCGAGGACCATGCAGTTGTTCAAATAACACTGACCTCAAATATCAGGGTCTACGCATGGGATGATGGTCTGTGGGTGTAAAACAGAAAATGTTGTTGCAACAAGGAAAACAGGTCAGATGGGGGGAAAAGTGATGAAGGGTTACATTACTTCAGTAGAATGTTTTCTTGACCAAATATAATTGTCATGAAAATTAGCAGATTCAGAGAACAAATATAGCTTAGACAACTGCTTGCTAATACCAGTTCTAAAAGCATGGTAAAAGTTTATTTCCCAAAGGTCATTCAATGACATATCCTTCTAAGTTAAGTGCCAGTATCTGTAACCAATATCTGTTCTGGGAGCTCTCATTTAAACAAGTTGAAAATACATCAAGAGAACTGAAACGCATCAGCAGTGACCATTCAGGATTTATTCTCATTAATCTACTTACTCAAAATACTTTTTTCCTTGATCTCTACTGTTTACTATACTTATATCTTACAAAAGCATAAGCCATAAACAATAAATACAGTAGATAGGAATGTGTATAGCAAGCCAATATTAAAACATCAGGATTGCTTCACATCTGATACCTCTTATTGCAGCAAATCCTGCATCTTCAGTCACTCACCAGTCATTTCCGATTAATTGTAAAGTATGTATCTGATTTTTTTTACCGTTTGTATATTTTTAACAATACATTCTAAGAAATATAAACTTGTCTGTGTCTAAAAATATGGGTTCCTGGGTCTACAGAGTTAGAATATCCAAGTATGAATGAGAATTTGCATTAACAAACTAACCAAGTCATTCTGTTCCTATCTTTCACAGAGGTCACTGTAGAACAACTGTTGTTTTAATTTAGCCCCTCTGCCTAAAATGTTAGGAAAGCAAAACAGTGGTGAACAGTGTTTGAGAAAAATGAAGACTAAATGTAAATACCTGTAAGCAGAGTATACCAACCTCTTATCTCAATTCCCACACCAACTTAGCAACTGCAGAGGTTACTTACATGCCTGGCTGCAGAGGCACTGGAATTTGCTACTGTAAAGACGCTAAGCAAATAAGGCAGACAAGGTACTGTGCTGACTTATATTATTTAATTAAACTAAGCTTTCTTTTCTTTATGTTCCAGAGATCTCTAAAAGTTGGAAAGGCCACTGTCCAACGTTGTTTAAGAATAAAGGATCATCTTTCAATCAAAATGTTTTCAATTATAGATAGACTCAGCTACATTGGCACAATGGTTTTAAAATAAAAGTAGCACACTTTTTAACACTAATCCATGAGATCTGAAAATAAATATAATCACTCTCAAATGCTAGGCATTATTTTAGCATGTCAAACTTAAGTATGTTTATTGAGGTTTGAATATTCAATAAACATTTTTTGAGTGTCTACTATTTTTAGAGGTTCAATAACCAAATAGTGTGGCAAAACAAATTCAAATGAAAAATGCATGCTATTTTTAATTTCCCTTGGGTTACTGGGAGCGTATATAAATATATAATATTTGTGTGTATACATATGTGTAGATATTTCACTTTTAAATGACTATTGATTTTCACCTAACAAATGTTTCTCCAATTATATGTTTTTATGATGTCTTGATGCATATCTGTATATTCTATGCAATATGGATAAATAGGAGCCTTACAAAAGTAACGATATTTTAAAGTATAAATGTTCAAAAAGAATAGGCTGTGAGTACTCAACAATGCTCTCTCAAAGGAGGGTTTTTTGTTTGTTTGCTTGTTTGTTTTTTGAAACAAAGTTTCGCTCTTGTGGCCCAGGCTGGAGTGCAGCGGGGCAATCTCGGCCCACTGCAACCTCTGCCTCCTAGGTTCAAGTGATTCTCCTGCCTCAGCCTCCTGAGTAGCTGGGATTACAGGCATGAGCCACAATACCCGGCTAATTTTCGTATTTTTAGTAGAGACAGTGTTTCACTATGTTGGTTAGGCTGGTCTCAAACTCCTGACCTAGTGATCCACCCATCTCGGCCTCCCAAAATGCTGGGATTACAGGAGTGAGTCACTCTGCCCAGCCTTAAAGGAGAGTTTTACCTCTGAACACTCACTTATTTTTCAGGCTCAGTATTTTTTTTTTAAGTTAAATTAAAGTTAAAGTTAGCTGAATGTTATTACATCAAGTCATATAAAGATAAAGCCAGCAACTAACCAATAGTTTTTCATTGTCTTTTTTATTCCATTTTAAAATATGTAATTATTCTGAAATCAAAACTAAAATCCTGGCAACTAATATTCTTCTGTTATAAAAATAAGCCTTCATACTTGTTCCTGATTTCAAAATATGTAGAGTAAGAAATCCACCTCGGTTTTGTACCTATGTGAGAACTTGGTGTTTGCATAGGTTTCTTTCATTTATTGACTACATGCATACTCAGAACAAACTGCCTCTCTTCTTTATCTGGATAGTTCATTCTAATCTGTGTAATAAATATGACCATCTTGTCTCATTTCATAATATTCCGGGAACAATCTCCATTTTTCTAGTGTGAGTTATTTGTGGCTGTTCTTGTGTCAATAAGGCACATGATGGCTTCATTTTAGAAAAACTAAACTTTCCAGTTTGGTAACTATAGAAAAGTTTAAAATTGAGTTATCTCAGGAGAAGGAATTACTTGTGTATTTTTGCAGCTTACGAACCTTAAGTGTGAACGAATTTGATATTCTGCCTTTAATATTATGGCACTTACTCTTGAATTCTCAACATGGCTTTGGCAACACCCCAAGTTCCAGTGCAAAGGGTATTACACGTTTATCTGTTCTGATTTTAGGTTGAGCAACAAGACTGCTTTTGTTCAAAGAATAACTAACAGATGAGTAATGAAGTCACTTACCCAAAACCAAATTCCATTGTCAATAAGAGGAGATTTGGATTGTACAGTTTCATCTGACAACTATGTTGGAATTCAGCTTTTTTAGCAGAAGTCAGAAAGCAACTGTTCTTTCAACCAAACTATTTTTCCTCAAGAATACACCAGCAATCTCTGAAGCATTTTCATTTGACCAGTTTTTTTAGAAGGGGCTCGTAAGCTTGTGTTATACTGTAGCTTTGCTCCTCAAGCAAATTGGTGCTTTCCCTTTTGGTTATCAGTAGAGGACTTTCATTGTTGCTTTTTTTCTTCAGTAGAGTTTTGAAATCCGCAGGGGCTTTTCTGTTTTTCTTTTGTTTTGCTCTTTTTTGCTTTTTTTTAAAGAAAATATTTAAATGTTCATTCAGTAAAAGAGTCAAAGTGGAACCAGGAAGGCAATTCTTAAAAAAAAAAAATTGTCCAAATTAAAATTCCTATGACCTTAATGGAAAATCAAATATTTTGCCATTAAGTCATGAGACAAATGCAGTTAGGATATATCAGCTGTCAAAATGCAGAAATCAGGTCTCTGTGAGAAATAAACCTCAATGGAGGTCTGCTGCTGGGTACGTAATAATAAATTTATTTATATTATATCTTTATTTCTCATGAAAATGCCTACTGCTTACATAGGAGTAAATTAATACTAATTTCTGTGTAGTACTGTTGGTGGGTTCCTCCCAATTTGACAGACTTAGCACTTCTCCTCACTATAGGAATAAATTTTAAGATAAAATAGATAAAAATATTTTCAATGTTTCTTCTCTCATGGAGACATCTACAGTGCTGCCCATGTAGGGTAGCTGGTTAGGAATACAAGTTTACTAGACTTATATTTGTACAATTCTCAACTTCAGTTGTTACAGTAAATTAACATTGCCCGAGCCAAAAAACTATTTTCTCTCTGTTATGATTTTTCTGTACTTTTTAAACAGATTTCTCTGCCTAATTTTACACACATTTTCTGTTGCTTTCCCAGTCATTTATTTCTTTTTTTCCCAGAAACCATTCTTTCTAATAAATTTTGGCTTTCACGTAATTATGCTGATTTGGGGTATCATGTTTCCACAAGGTACCTTTCTCGTGAACTCCAGCATCCACGACAGCCTGCTGTCTTCTCTCCACGGTCTTCTGAACCAGCCACCAGTGTTGGTCTTTGATAAACAAACCTGAGGCTTAAACTGCCTTTTATTACACTTGTGCTCTTTGTAGGTTAATTCCTTATAGTACATATTCTAATATTATTTCTCAGTTTTAAACGTTTTCCTATAATCCAGAGTCAAAGTATTATTTCCAGTTTCTAACTATAAAGTAACTCTAATTGCTTTTTTGCATATGCAGTAATTAGAAAGTGTTTAGAACATGATGTTTTAGCACATATGATGAACATTTTAAAACAATCTTGACTTAAATCTAGAATCTTTTCCAAGACAAGCACAACAGAGTAGTCACTAATAAATTTATGATAAGGGTCAGATATGGTAGATCAATATATGCGTAAGAACATATGCCTTTCCTTTTTTTCCTATAACCATGGCACAGTTAATCTAATAGTTTTTCAGTGTTCTTTGAACCCTCAAGTAATGACTATAGCTAAAGACAGAACATTAGGTCATCCAATTATCTGATTTATTGTTATATGTTCTACATGTTTATATTTTCAGATTCGTTCACTATGATGGCAGAAAATCAAGACTTGGAGGAGGCTATTACATAAAGTTTCTCTAACATTCATTACATTTATCTAAGGACTCCATCAGATACTTTCAATGTGGTCTCTCTTAAGTTCATTGAATTTCAAAATATTAATTGAAGTAAAGCCCTGTATTTGTGCATGTGTTCTGAGCAATTAAGTGAAGTGAAACACATGTATTGCTAATCTTGCATGCTGTGATTAAGATAGAAATGAAGACATCCATCAAACGAGATTACTTCTTCATCAAGAAGGCTCAGAAATATTTCTACAGCTGTGTAGATGGTTTTAATTGTATCAGAGCCTCTCACACCATGGTTTAAGTGAGGCACTATTTCCCCCCATTTAAAAAGAGAATATGAAGATACGAGAGTATACTAATCAGCATGTGAAAGAAATCACAATGCATTGAAAGATTTCTTTACCGATAAAATTAGATT
Organism: Colobus angolensis palliatus; assembly: GCF_000951035.1. Taxonomy (NCBI): domain Eukaryota; kingdom Metazoa; phylum Chordata; class Mammalia; order Primates; family Cercopithecidae; genus Colobus; species Colobus angolensis. The sequence goes on from NW_012123487.1 coordinate 7,557,539, forward strand.
AGCTAAAGAAACAAAAGGCATTTGTGTGTTTATGATCTATTTTCATACTTAACTGTACAAACACAGAGCTGAGAGGACCAGCTGGGTCCCAGTTTTCATTATCAAATATTTCCAGATGATTCCCTCTGGCCACTCTAACTCTTTCATTTGAAAAAAGAACAGGGAATGGTACTACCTTCCCTATGTGAAAGTAAATCTAATTGATGACCCACACACACACAAAAATCACGATACTTGTTACCTTTTCCTCAAGTTCCATTCCTCCTTCCAATAGGAACATAGTTTTTTTAAAGCAACTAATTATTCCAAAAAGAAAAGAACTCACTTATTCTACCAATTTTTTGGTTAGTTACTCAGAATTATTCCTAGTAATATAAACTTGGATTTTGAGTCCCTCAATAGGACTGAAGAATAAGACCAAATGTTGTCTCAGAATAATGAATGATTTGACTCAAAGTGATTTCTTAAAAGCCAAAATTACCATGTCAGGAAATTCTTTCTCTTGTGGTTCAGTGAGCTATGAGGGAGGAGAACTGAACAGAATGAGAATAAATCAAGATTGGACGTTTCATGGATATAGAGCCCTTTCTTTGGCTATCTCAAAATACTGCAAGAAGTACCATTGTCATTATCTCTCATGTAATTAATCTACTGAGTTTCATCTTAAAAACCAAGTGCAAAACCATGAACTTGAGTGATTTGAGACAGAAATATATGTATTTGTATTCATAATAGCTTGAATCAGCAAAAATACCTTTCTATCTAATTATATTACGTTAGCAATTAGTTGTGAAAAGAAGTAGTTTTAATTAACATTTATTTTTTCTCACTGTTGTATATTTTAGGATTTCAATTCATTTTAATAGATCTTCAAGTTGAACATAAAAGAAACTCTCAGACTTTAGGAACCTATAGGTCAGAGTGGTTCAACTGAAAAAGCAAAGAGAAACATGCACACCCATGGTGACAAATGGCTGAACCCTATACTTTACTGAAATTGGACAGGAAAATGTTTATATCACTAAAAAAAAAAGGGAAAGAAAAATAAAAAGGAAAAAGAAAAAACCTGGACAAAGTATTAAGTAGTGATATTGAAAATGACATGTACTTATAAACAGAATTCAAATATTAAAAATAATATTTTTATACTTCACAATTTCAATTACAATCACTAAACCAAATGGCAGTGTATTCAACAAATACATTGAAAAAATGTATGTTACGGTAGGAAAAACAAAACAACAGGAAATTGGAATGTCCTATAATAACTAAAAATACTGTTGTTAAAATGCATTTATTGACATAGAAAAATGTTCAGATTATACTAAATTTTTAAAGTAAATTATAAAAGTTTTAATATTGTAAAATGTAGCATAATATATAAATAACATACTACATATGACAATATCTAAATAGGTAATATCATCTGTTATTCTATAAACAACATATTCCAGAAGGATATACAATAAAATTTTATGGTGAGAATGTATTTATGACTTTGAATCATTTCTGTCTCCTAATTTTCTTCAATAAACATATGTTACTTGTGTAAAAACACTTTTCCATTTCATTCTAGAGCCTTTAGGTTCACTCTAGCAGTTAGTTAACAATATGTAACTCAGTCTCCTCTGTCTTTCCAGTGAAATATTTTCCCATGAAACATTAATAGAAACAAAACAGTGTAATTTCTCATCAGCAAAGAAAATAAAGAAGCTCCATCAGCTAACAGCAGGAATTACTTGAAGGAATTACTCCTAAGTACAGTATGAATGAAAACAATTGAGAAATTATGAGGATCAGCCAATCATAAGAAGATTTCTCCCTCTGCATTCATTACCCCCTGCCACCAAACACACCTACAACAAAGATGCAGAGCTTCAGACCAGAAAAACCTAAATACTATGTTATTCACAAATTGCCTGCTAAGATTGTCAGAATCGTCTCCTATTCTTGCATCAAGTCGTCTTTTTTTGTAAGTATTTGGCAGGCTGTGCTCACAGTGACCCGACAGGGCCAGACACACAAGAGGAACAGGAGGGAAAAGTAGGAAAGAATCAGGAAGAATACCTGGAGAGTAAGAAGAGGGAATATCAACAATGAATTAAAGAGAAATCCAGGCCAGTCAGAGCACTGTCCCTGCTCCTTGTGGGCAGAAGCAAGAGCGGAAGCTGTTTTCCCTTGGGAAGGGAAAGGAGCATAGGATTCTCCTCTCCTGACCAGTACTCTTCATTATTCTTAAAGCAAACCCAATGAGGTAGAAATAATTGTGTCTCTTCACAGGGAGATCAACAAAGCTCAGAAAGATAAATACTTGGCCCCAAATCACATAAACGAGATCTCAAAATTCTGAAGCCCCGTAATCAACCTTAGCACTCTAAATAATAAAGTCAGTGTTTTGAATTACAAATGCCAAAGATGAAATTAATCCAATGGCAGCATCCATAACCAACATAAATTGAAAGAATATGTGCTTTTATTCGTCTGTTTTCAAACTAGCAATTTCTTTATTTAACTAGTGGTTCTGATGTCTTTTAAACTAGTAAAAGTAACAAAATTATCATGATTATTACTTTCTATAATCTCAATCATTTTTGAAGGCTTATGATTTATAACAATGTTATCATTTATTAGTAAGACAAAAGATAAGTAAATAAATAAAGCCAATAACTTCCTGGATGTGCCTCATCACCACGACCTACCACTGTTTTCATAATAAGTTGATGGTGGGATTTGATTTGTCTCTACTATATAGTTTTTTAATGATTTAGGAAGACAAATAATACCTGTAACCACATAAACTTCTCATATCCTGTTTTGCATACAATGTGAACTTCAGAGTATTTTTAACAGAAATTTAATTAGTCCTGGGTAGATTAGAGATAATGGTTGTGGGATTCTTTTTATTTGCATGACTTTTAAATTCCTCCTGAAATTTCTACTATACATGGTAATTCTACTTAAACTCCTTTTGATAGAAAAATCAGTGCTGTCAACCAAGGACAACATCTTTTCAATTCATACCAAATAGGGATTTAAGTGCTGCTAAGTCCACTGCCAGCTAAGGACAACCATAGATAAGGCAAGGTTGATTTGAATCACTTTCCACTAACTAATGGAGAGCATTTTTATTTTAAACAGGATAATCTTTGGCTGATAATCTAATATGCAAACTTAGTGTGCAATTTATGCAATTATGTCATTATTAAAATGTAACATCCTATGTCTTCTGCAGATTACTAAATATGCCTCCTCATCTAGCAATCAGTAGACCTGTAAAAAAGATGAAATTCTTTTCTATAAGATAGGTAGAAAAGTCAGTTAGCCTATGTTTTTCATCAAATAGCTTTTGATTTGATGCTTAATATTAATTGTTTTTAACTGTGTGAATGTTATGTTATTTAGTGTGTCTAAACCACAAATGGCTCCTGGCAAGACCTCATACCATTAACAATGAGATTAGCAGAGGAAAATTCAAAAACACTCATGGGGATTGTTTGTACTGTTTTTTGTTGGGTATGTTTTTGCTCTGTGGGATAGAAGACAGTTTAAAACTGCACTGCATGAAAAAAGAAGCGACTGACCGCAGGTTGCAAGTATGCTTCAGTGAAGCAGAAGTTTCTACAGCTCCGTCTCAGCAAAGGGGAGGTTTCTAACCGTCCCCTGCTGACTTCAAATGTGTTCACAGCCTGCACGCAGCAGCCACAGTGGAAACTTACCGGTGTGATAATAATCACTTAGAGTAAGACTGTGGTGCAGACCCTCTTCCCCCAACCAGAAATCCCCTGAGTAAAAGCTTTATCCCCTGGGGAGACACAGAGCTGTAAAGACTTGAAAACAGGTGTACCTTTCCCTGATATTCAGAAAAATTGGGTATGAAAACAGCTTTTCACTCTTCATATCCTCAGAGTCCAAAGATTAGCCCAAGCACAGTGTTTCCTAAACTTTAGGCATCTAAGAAGTGCCTTAAAACATTTGTTGGGACCATTTTTCACATGTAAAAAGGGACAATTTTTGTTAAAAGAAAAATAAGCCTCTGGTGAGAGAGACAGAGACAGAGAATGTGTGTGTGTGTGTGTGTGTGTGTGCATATGCATGTGTGTTCTTCTATATAAATACAGTCCTGGAGTGACACACAATATATGTCTCTGTAACATGAGGTACAGGATAGAAGAGGGACTATTCCTCTTTTTTTTCATATTTCTGCATTGCTTGCCTTTGTTACAATCACTGATTGGTAGGTTTATAATTATTTTTAAAACTTGCTTTCACAGTTATTTTGAACCGTCTCCTTGGATGAAGGTGAACTATGTACATTTTCTAAGAAAGCGAACTTAACTTTTTGCAAAAGGTGAAGTAAATACACATAACAAACTGTTCTGCAAGGAGCAACATCTTATGATTCATTAAATTCATGAATGTAATTTTTAATTTGATTCAACTTTTCTTATTATTTACAGATTGCAGAGTGCTTTCCTCACTCCTGACTGTATATTAGGCAACACCACCCCCTCTCAAGAACATATCATTTTTTGTTACATTATAATAACACATTAAGATATTACAATGAGTTATATTTAAGAAGTAATATAATAAAAGCAAACCTAAAATATCAAAGTTCAAGAAAGTACTTCATAAAACACAAATATTTTTGCCACATTGAACTGAGATATCATGTACTGCTGTCAAATCACTCTAACAAGAACTGTAAATGCTAGCACTTCCGTATTAAAAATTCACTCAGCAGGTGGGCAAATGTTGTAAGGATCAAACAGAACAAGAGAACACAAAAGCAGTTCTAGTTTGCACATAGGTGGTCATGGTGATGGGCTCTCATGAATCTAGATACTCTATTAATTCTCTCCCACATTCTTATTTTTCTACTCTAGCCAAACTCACATAAGATTGGAAAACGAATTTCTGAGGAATCAATAGCATGTTCTTTGTGGCTGCTAACACTAGAGAAAAGCTAAACTTTCCCTTAGAATTAAAAGATCTATGAAAGCAAAAAGACAGCTTAATTAGGGACACATTTTAGAATCACCTAGGGACCATTTTAAATGTATAGCTCCCAGGGTGGGCTAACTGAACAGAATTTGTGAGGACGAAGCCCTAGCATGCATATGCATATTAAATATATTTTATATTTAAACCTCCACAGGTGATTGGAATGTCTGATTATCAAATATTTGTAGAGAAACCTAGGATAATAAAAAGTAAAAGAATATAGTGGTAAGATAATGTAAAAATCTATGCTCATTTATCTAATTCCAAATTTGAGAATTAAGATCATTAATCATTAATAAAATGCATTTAATAAGACAAATGTAACAATTAATTTAAGTCCTTACATAATGTTAACCTAACTCATGTCTGCCTTAGCATTAAGTCAACATAGTGATGTAAAGTAGATATTTTCTAAATTTCTTTTATCAGTGTTCAATAATTTTTAATTTTAAAAAAGTTAAACATCATTTAAACAATAATGTTAAACATATTAAAAACTCAAAAATTCACAAAAAAGTAATTTTCCATTAATAAACATGGTTTCCTGTTTATAAGCGTAGCTTTTCTGTCACCAAAGCACTTTTTTAACTAAAACATATATGACCTAATAATATAAACCTTTCTTAAATGCACTGCTTAATTCAAGAGAACTCAGAGATTTATGGATGCTAAATCATCACTCCAAAATTTCTATAAGGAGTTAGTTTTACACCTATATATAAAAAATCGAGGTATACACATATTAATAAACTCACAGAAGCCTATAGCTAGACCAGAAATAGAATCCAGGTTATATATTTTTAGACTAGTGCCTCTTTAATTTTCACACACAATATGATACTTACCCATATGCTTTAAAAGGACGCAGATTTCAACAAGGAGAATAGCAGGAAAGAGAGAATTCGAATAACCCTAGAATTGAATAAAAATCTGCATGGCATTGCCATAAGCATTATTGAGGTCCTCTCTTTAAACTATCCATGCCTTCCTTCAAATTGTTATTTTTTTCTTCTAAGCTCAAATCACTTTTCCTTACTCTAAGGAAACATATAGCTCTCTCCAAGACATAACAACAATAACAAGAATTGCTGCTCATTCTGTGTTCCAGGCACCTCATTAGGTACTTGACACAAATTTTATTTAATGGTCATAACAACTCTACAAGGTAGATATTACTCCCATTTACAGGGGAGGAAATTGAGGCTCCATGTTTTACCAAATGAAAACTTGAGTTATCTGGATACAGTCGTGGGAGCAATGAGAAACTGATATTTCAATTTTTTCTATTTGATTTTGTGTTTATTTCAATTTACTTCAGGTGAGCAGCCAGATAAGGAAGGGAAGGATAACTCAGTCACCCTTAGGTTCACTCTTAATACAGTAGTTCTTCCTTTTGGTGGTTTTGCTTTCCATGGTTTCATTTATCCATGGTTCAAATATATTCAACGGAAAATTCTAGAAATAAAGAATTCATACATTTGAAATGGTCTGTTCTGAGTAGAGTGATGAAATCTTTCATGGGCCCATTCTGTCCCACCTGGGACATGAGTCATCTCTTTGTTCAGTATCTCCACACTGTCTATGCTATACGCCCGTTAGTCACTGTTTAACTACCTCAGTGGTCAGAACGACTGCTATGGTACCACAGTGCTTGGGTTTGGTACTATCCACAGTTTCAGACATCCACTGGGGCTCTTGGAACGTATCCCCAGAAGATAAGGAGGCACTGCTGTACACATGTTAGAGAAGAAAATGTTAAGGAATTCATCAAAAGGCAATATAGTATCAAAGTATTAATAGGTACTCTGAGATTAGACTGCCAGTTTTAAACACTGGCTCTGCAATTTATCATCTTTTTTTTTTTTTTAACTTGGACAAATTTCTTAAATCTCTGTTATTATTTAATCTTCTTTAAAAATGATACCAATTGTTCCTATCTCCCAGAATTTTTTAAGGATAAAAGAGACAACAATGCATTTCAATGTTTAGTTTTCCACGTGGCTCAGAACCAGTGCTCAATAAACGTCAACCACTGCTATTCCAGAAAGGCTAACACTGTTTGAGACCCTGGTGAGGGCCCCAGCGCTACTGATTCTGATATTCCTCTTTGTTATCAATAACAGCAGACAGCCAATCACAAAACTGTCTCTGGGCAATCACATTTTCCCAAATAGTATATTAATATTTAATGCCGTAAAAAAAGAGATTTTCATTTTGTTTAGGCCTAAGTTGGTTTGGAGTTGTTAAAATATCTACCATTTTAAAATACCACTTACTATTATCCAGGCTGTAAGTGTATTATTTCTCTTAATTCTCCAGATCCTGCTATGAGGAAAGACACTATCATCACAGAGAGGAAGTAGATGCATAAAGAGGTTGTATAACTTTACCATTTAACAAATGACAGATAACAGGTGGTGAAGCCAGGACTCAGATCCAGATATCCTGGCCATATAGTGCTCACTTATGCATTTTACTATAGTGCTTCTCACTATGCTATATATTTGATTATTTTATTCCCATAACTCTGCTTCACAGAAGTCATTTAAGACTTGCTTTATTACTCCCCATTCCCAGCATTTTAAATCCTTAGAGTTCTTTTGTGATATGGATAGGCATCATCTAGGCTGAGTCGTGAAATAGGATGCAGGGAGACCTGATTTCTTATTACCTGACAGGACCTTTGCTTTGGGATTATAGCATTCCAGAGTTCAACACCTGATCCCACCATTTGCAGCTATGTGCTCCTTATGTCAAGTCAGCACATTACCAATGTCCCTTGAGTATTAAAAATTGAAAAACAGTGACCATAAAATGTGATACTGCTCATTAAATTAAATGTAAAATGAAAATCTTGCATAAATAAAATTTAGTGTTCTTTTTGACATGAAGGGTAATATATTAAGAATAGTGTGTGTATTTTAATACAATGCAAGAATTTCAACATTACAAGTCAGGCTCCTGTTTGGATTGTATGAGGGCATCCTTACCAGGATTATCGTACAGATTCTCCATGAAAGAGTGCTCCATATCTGCAACGTAATCCAAATTTCCAGCCACTTATGTAGAACAAGATTTGTTTCAAGACTTCCAATCTTATCTGCAGTTTGTTGATCTAGAGAGTAAGACTTTCTCTGAATGAAGATTACAATTATCACTTGAACCTGAGAGGCGAAAGTTGCAGTGAGCCGAGATCACACCATTGCACTCCAGCCTGGGTGACAGAGAAAAAAAAAATTATAACTAAGTGCTCTTTCTTATGAAGCATGCATGCATGTGCAGACACACACACACATACACACACACAGAGAAAGAGAGAGAGAGAGAGACAGAGAGAGAGAGAGCTAGAAAAGCTTTCTTACACTGTGTTCTTTACATAAACACAAGGCCTCAGCCTCATTTTTTTTTTTTTTTTTTGAGACGGAGTCTCGCTCTGTCGCCCAGGCTGGAGCAGGCTGGAGTGCAGTGGCCGGATCTCAGCTCACTGCAAGCTCTGCCTCCCGGGTTTACGCCATTCTCCTGCCTCAGCCTCCTGAGCAGCTGGGACTACAGGCGCCCGCCACCACGCCCAGCTAATTTTTTTTTTATTTTTTTAGTAGAGACGGAGTTTCACCGTGTTAGCCAGGATGGTCTCGATCTCCTGACCTCGTGATCCGCCCGTCTCGGCCTCCCAAAGTGCTGGGATTACAGGCTTGAGCCACAGCCTCATTTTTTGCCCCTCAAATTTAAAAGTATGTCCCAGCCCTGGGACAGCCAGGAGGAGCCTATCGTGGCCTAAGTACTCTTATCTGTTCCATCCACTGTACTGTCTTATACATTGTTATTTTCAATATGTACCATATGTCCTAAGGTTGGGGAATACCAGTGAAGACATTGTTCAGTGCTCTCAATGTATAAGTAGAGTCTATATTAATCACCTGTGCACATACTTTCAGTGAACAATTGGTACAGTTTATAATTACGGCTTTATTTTATATGTCTGGATTTGCTGTTTCTTTTTTCAAATAATTCATTCTTATTATTTTACAAAGGTAACTTCCCATGACAAAGTGGGGAAAAAATGGTCCTTTAAACATAGTTAGAGAGGAACATGCTCCAGACTACATTTATCTCAATAAATAGTAAATTCATTTCCTCTGCTCTTCTCCAGTGCTGGATTCTCTCCCAAATGCTTTTTTATACTCAAGAAGAATTAGTTTTAGTTTCTCAACACTCAAGCCAGGACCCATACCTGCTCCCTTGAGGTTGGAGGAGTCATCATCACTTCCTGATGGCAAGTGCTCTCTTGCATGAGACCATGATCCTGGTGTGGTCACCAACTGCAAAGGCCTGGTGTTCACAGGAAACCTGGCTAGTAGAAAACATACTTCATTTGCTTCCACATGGCTAGCACTAAGGTATGTTTTCCTTGTCTGCTGAACTTTTCCAGGGCTGCCAATGGTAAATACCATTTCTTCCCATTATAGTTTTCTTAAACCTTAACTGTCATACCCTTTTCTCATGTTACTTGGGTTGCAGTGTTTGAACTTACTAGATTGCCTCACATAACCTGTCCCCTGGTTAATAGAGACAGCATCTATTCTGTATCCTTCATGGACTGTATTGCCTCATTAATTCAGAATCATGATTCTAATTCACCATCATGACCTGGTGTTAGGAGTCAGCCCAGCAGCCCCATTTCTTCCTACATTTATGGTGACTTTATCTTAGAGAAAAATTGCCTTTGTAGGCTAAAAGACACAGGATAATGCTAATGCCAGCAATTGCCACAACTTTAAATCTAATGTGGAAGAAGTTCAGGGTCTTTATCCCTTTTCTACTAAATAGCAACTGGGTTTGATCATCTCCTTCGTCAGCAGGCTTCAAGCTTTCCTCATTAGCAGTAGCTTTTGCCAAAGAATATACACTATATACATTAATCCCACTTCCCCGGAAACTCCTTTATATATTTTTCCATTTTTGTTAACCTTAACATTTTTCATACATCACAGTTCATTTTAGACTTTAGTACCTTTGACATTATCCTGACAGTCAGTATCATTGTAATATTTAATAGGTAGCCTTGCTTCTTGTGTCTCACCAATTTAAAATCTGATCTTGTCAGTTCTTTCCTGGGAAGTTATACTGGTTTCTTTCAGTACATTGTTCTGTGTTGTTTTTCTTCCAGGAATATGAAAATGTATAGGCCAACAGTACCAACTTCCCATAACTTTCTTCACCTTTTACTGGATGAAAACTGTCAGTGAGCTAAAACAAGACCTTATGAAATGCTCAGCTTTCAAGAAATTAGATTTTCAGTTAAATGTGCACTTAAAGTCCAACTTTGTCATTTGCACCAGGTGAATATTATCTATTCACTTTCTTTGGTCAAGTCCTCTCTAATACTCTTCTACACTGATAATAATTAATATTTATTGAGCACCTTCTTTATGCCTGGAGATTTGTGTTCAATCTTACTTAATCCTTACAATAACCCTATGAGTTAAGTATTATCATCACCCACATTCTACAGATGAGGAATTTGAAGGACAAAGAGATTAAATAAGTTGTCCAGGGTTCCACAGCTATAAGTGACATATTCAAGATAGGAGCCCAGGCAATCAACTTTAAAGTTCAGCCTGGTAACCACCGTAAGATACTGCCTAATTTTGTTTCTAATCTCCTTTTAGCCTCACACACATACCCTCCACAATTCTATAGATTTTCATGAAGGAATATATCTCCACCATACTGCTCTGCAATACCTTTCTTAATAATAGTTCTGTTTCTTTTGAACCCGGGATCACCATATCCTTTCATAGTGTATTCTAGTAGTGAATTTCCTCATTCATACCCTCTCGCTTCATGTGAACTTCCTTATGTCACAACCTCAGTTTCATTTTGTTTATTAATCATGTTTTTCAACTACTCTGACCCCTAGGTACAAGTAAAACAGATGGTCTGACCAGATTAATCTAATTTACCTCCCTCAAAAGCATATGAGATTTTGACAAATACAGAGAGGAGCACACCCATATAGTTCCATTACTTAGGTAGTTTTTAAGTGAGAACAATAAAAGAAGGGTTATTTATAAGGTTAAAGTTGGAAGAGATTTTAGAATTCATCTAATTCGACACCTCCTTTTACCTTTGAAAACATGATGCTTTTGTATGTTAAATGATCTGCTTACAGTTAAGACAGCTAGTTTATATATTATTTTTTCCATAGTAATGCTTTCAGTAAGTAATCACTAGTGAAAAAGCTACTTCTTTTTAAACTTATTTATATTAACTTTCCCCAATTTAATATATGGTAAACTTAAAATACACCCTTTTATCGCTTTGTATTTTTAGTTACGGAGGTTACAGTTATTTCAGTTAATACACAGAAAACTAGACATTGTTATGTAAAAACTTCTACTTCAGGCAGCACATATTTTGGAAAATACATGTGATAGCCTGGACACAAAAATTTTATAGTATTTCTGATGAAGAAAATATTCTAAAATGTCAAATATAAAACAATTGACCAGAAATTATAATGACAAGGACACGAAGTGTCTTAATTAGTGACACTAGTTAAGTGTCAAAATAATGAAAATCGTGTACAGGTTGTAAAAGTAATCTCAGGGAAATATACATTCAGTGGAGAAACATACAGCCACATTTTCTCTGTTTTCTTTCTCTCTCCTCGGAGATTTAATAGATTTCTTCTCTCATCCTAGTAACACTGAATTTGATGAGTATAGAGAGGTTATCTATGGTTGTTTATTTCATTATTTTGCCATAAATGTTATTTACTGACATATGTTATAAAAACTATTCTGGTTTTAAACATAAGCATTATTTTTTAAAAAAGAGTGGAGCATTATGAAGAAAAAGTTTTCAAAATTTACAATTTGATGATAAAAATCTGCATGAGTAGTCAAACTGGATATGCAGGAAGTCTGAGAAAATTAAAAATTGTGGAAAAACTCAGAAGTTTCAAATGCGATTTAGCTTTAATTATAAACAAACTCATATCCTTTCATACATCTGATCTTCATATTAAAAATAAAAGTCAAAGGTAATGTGGAAACTGAATTTCATTATATATTATATACTTCATTTATGAGAATATAAATTTGCAGACGAGGGCTTTTGGGGTGGTGTGACAATGATATAATGGAGAAGTAATGATCTCAACACAAAGGAGTCCATTTCTTTTCAGCTTTTTTTCTGTGTGCTTTTTTTTTTTTATAGTAGTCAGTCTCTCTACCAAGTTTCTCCTCATTTATGAGAATATAAATTTGCAGACGAGGGCTTTTGGGGTGGTGTGACAATGATATAATGGAGAAGTAATGATCTCAACACAAAGGAGTCCATTTCTTTTCAGCTTTTTTTCTGTGTGCTTTTTTTTTTTTTTGTAATAGTAGTCAGTCTCTCTACCAAGTTTCTCCTCCTTGTAGGCCACATGATATGTAGGATTCACCTCCTCCTCCTGTTCCACTAGAGGCTTATCCTTTGTAAGAGACTGGTAGCTGTCTAAAGTGACTCATCTGCATTTCAGACCTATGATTACAAAACTAGGAAGGGATGTGTTTCAAAAAGTGAACAATTTACTTTTTCAAATACAGGATTAACACATTTAGTGTTCCGGTCACAACAAGCAACGTGGCTTCACGGCCATCCTCAGAAAAGTCAGGGAGAATAATATTTCTAAACTAGAAGTGCTTGAGCTCTAGGCCCTAAATTGTAACTTAGAAAATGCTAATAAATTGAGGAAAGTCACTTACCCTCCCTGTTCTACAGCATTCTTACCCATGAAAATGACATGATGCTAATTGTTGCACCGTCTTAATTGATCATTTGTATTAGTTTTATGTGTCTATTCATACCTCAATTTCACCTGAAAATAAATTTGGGACAGCTTCTAAAATAAAGGGAAAAAGATTAGGTTAAAAAGTTAAGTAGGAAGATCAGAACAAGAGGAAATATAAGGAGAGAAATATAAAATCAAGTCAGGGAAAGGATTGGTAGACAGTTTACATGATTTTTTTATTTGAATATTAGCTTTTCCATAACCAATGACTGTCATGTTAGTGTAAATTGATGTGCTCATTGTCAGAGACAAGCTGTCGATAGTGAGAAAGGGTAGAGAAAGCATAAAAACCCCAACTACCTCAGGCACATAGGATTAGTGTACATTTTTAAATTATTTTACAGTTTTGCCTACACTAGAGCATACCTGAAAATAAATAAGATGATTTCCAAAATTTAAAGTGGGTCAGTATTGTTTGGCTCTGGCTATGTAACCAAGCCACTATATAATCTCTGGGAGACCGAGATGAGCAGATCACGAGGTCAGGAGACTGAGACCATCCTGGCTAACATGGTGAAACCCTGTCTCTACTAAAAATACAAAAAAAACCAAAATTAGCCAGGTGTGGTGGTGGGCACCTGTAGTCCCAGCTACTTGGGAGGCTGAGGCAGGAGAATGGCATGAACCTGGTGGGCGGGGGGAGCTTGCAGTGAGCTGAGATCATGCCACTGCACTCCAGCCTGGATGACAGAGCAAGACTGTCTCAAAATAAATACATACATACATACATACATAAAATAATATAAAAACATCATAATTCTAGAAGTTAAAAGATCTTTTCATTGATGCTGACATAGGAAACAATCCTATAAAATATTTGCTTTTCTGATACTATCATCAATAAAATATGTAAAATCTTCATGCATAACTGACCCTTGCAAATATTTTCTTACATTTTTTGCCACTCTCCAACGTTTGTCTTCCTCGGCTCCAAATTTTGGAAGCAGTTTTCAAGGTCTTACAGATGCATTTCCTTCCAATCCAAAATAAGCCTTAATGATGTTAATGTCAGAAATTAGTTCCATAGCAACTATTATAGGAGCTTCCACATGCACACACGTTTCTAGAGAAATGATGTTTGTAATTCACAATAGTACAAAGAAACTTAAACTAAAATTATCTTTTGCTTCTGGTACTAGAAATAGGAGTACTTCAGAGATCTCAAGGAAGTTTCTTAAGAGCTCTCCCTAGGTCAATTAAGTTGTATTATTTTGCTCCCAAGTTCATGTTATTTTAAAGCAAGATCCAGAGCCTGGAAGTGACACTAACTCTTCAAAGTTACTTAAATGATCATACTTTCCGAAGAATAAAAAACTAGAATAATTTTGCCACTGTATTTTATAATTTCCTTTGTCACATATAAAATAATTTTATTCCTCTAAGAAAACCTGCTGAGTTAATATGGGAGATATTTCCACTACAAGCACTAAAAATCAGTCACCCTTACAGTTCATAGAAAGAAAATCAAATTCTATTTTAGTGAAGTTTTCATAACAGCCTTTTGGTAATAATGTTGAAGAATCATGATATATTTAAGAGATATTAATTCTAGTAATAGTCATTTATCTTTGATGTCAGAGAGAGACAAAGGCTTGGGAAATAGAAGATTTACGATGACATATTATAGACTCACTTGGTAGATGTTGGATTTTTTACTCTTCCTCTGAAACGACAGATAATGAAGCTTTATCAACTTCCTTTTATTAAGGCTAAAAATATATCCTATAATAGGATCATAAACATTTAATGAAAATCACAGCTGTACTGAATTTTAAAATTAGGTGAGGATGGGCAAGTAGTTCATAGAAAAGTAAATCAGCATAACTCATACATTATGAGTTTACAACCCAGCTTGTTTTAATTTAATATATCTCTGGCTCTGACCTCTCTCCTGTAGTCCAGACATATATTGCCAATTTCCTAAATGAACCTGGATGTCCAAAATGAGTTCATTTTCCTCCCAAGCACATCTGAGACATGTCAGTGGAGAAAGCTCAAATTTAAGAAGATAGAACAGGATGACTGATCTTCCCTTTATTCTTCCCATTGCTTTCTGGGAAGAAGATTAAAAATCTTATTGTTATATCTCTGCCTTAAGCTGTATTCCCCAGAAACAGACTCTCAGAAGACGACTCATGTGAACATGATTAACAGAAAATTTTCCCAGGGAAATCAGGGGCATGGGGTGTGTAGGCAAGAAATAGGACTAGTAAGGTAAGAAGGCTAAGTAGGGGTATATTATAAAGCAAAGTTTCAAGGAGGGTAACTTTGTCTCTGTCCCAGAGAGGATATCTGAAAACAGTGTGGGCCATACCTCAGATTTATCCTGATCAAGCCACATTGGCTGGAATATTTAAACCCCTGAACCTATCAGTGATTGGGTAAGAACTACTCCTGGAAGGATATAAGTCCCCAGATACTTCTACCACAATGGAGCAAAGTAGATTCCGGCAGTCTGAGGCCAATCCTCCAATAAAAAGAGACAGTGCTGTCAATGTGAGAATAAAAACACATGTGAAGACAGAGAGTCTGGGAACGTAAAAAGATTGAAGCAAACTATGGCAGTACACTGACTGTCTGCTTTAATCTACATACTGGTCACAGTGTAATCTTATTTTCCTAATACCTGCGTCTTTATCATTTTCCATTTATTTACTCATCATTTTCTTCTCCTTTACTCCTGTGTGCATTCTGCAGGAGTGGGCGGGGGGGGGGGGGAGGTCCTGGGACATCAATGGCTAGCAGTAGAATGCCACCATAGGTTGGCACCAAGGTTGCAATTCCTTCCTCTCTGTTCCACTGCTTAATAAAGTCAGGAGATATGCATCGTTGGCCAGCTCAGTATTTTAAAAACTTGAATATGAATGCCTTCAGGTGAGGAATTATTTTTCTAGTTCACCAGAATCTCCTAACACTATCAGTTAGGATTTGATTCAACTGCATGTAACAGAAAACCCAAGGTAAGAGTCATTCTCAAAGTAGGGTTCACAGACGAGTAGTACCAGCATTATGTGGCAGTCAACAGATACTACAGTTCTTTTAAGTCATGAAGAACCCAGTCATCTCTCAGCTTCATGGCATAAGAATGCTGCTTTGGCAGCATCCATCTCCTCCTCATTCCAAGCAGCAGGTGTGGAGGAAGACGCAAGGGAGAAGATGCAAGGGACTCATGCAAGATGTTTTTTGTTTGTTTGTTTGTTTTTAAGGAGGGTAACACTTTCCAGTTGGTTCACTGTGCAGAACCAATAGTGTGCTAGAAAGATTTGACAAATAGTCCTCAAATCTTCATTGTGTAAATATGCCTGCTATGGCTGATTTCAAGCTACCAACTCGACTTCATTGAACAGTGATGGAGAGAGATGTGCACAAGTGACTCTGCCAGCCTAGCCAGCTCTAGCAATTCACTGTCATAACTAACATATAGCAATCCCTAAATACATGGGAAGTTTCAAAAAGAAGGCATTATTCCAAGGAGTTATGTGATCAGAGTAAAATTTCAGTATACATTATTATAGTTGAAAGCAAGAATGGCTATTGTGCAGACATTGGCTCTTTCTGCTACAAGATTGCTGTCCCATACCCAACTTACATTTGTTTATATCCATCCTTCTTGGACTCTGTAGAAATATGTCTTTGTCTGAGATAGTGCCAAAATTCTAGTCAAATGGCTTTCAAAGACAAATGCACTTGACCCTTGGTTTGAACTGTGCAGGTCCACTTGTACACAAATTTTTTTCAACCAAATTAGGATTGAAAATACAGTATATGCAGAATGTAAATCCCACACATAACCAAGCACTGTCTTTTCATATACTTGGGTTTAGCCTGCTGATTGCAGGACTTGAATATGCAGATTTTGGTATATGCAGGGGGTCCTAGAACCAATCCCTGTGTGTTCTGAGTAATGACTTTAACTGCTCACAGAAATTACTAGGCAATATATTATAGATGCCAAAATACCTCAAAATATATTGCATGTGATCACACATGAAAAGCAGCAAATATCTGTAGATAGACGAAGCTTATTCACTAACTAAAAGGTCATATTTTTTGCAGTAGAAAAAAATAGAATATTAAATTGCCCATTTTGTGATGCTGTGATGATTCATGTGGTGTGCTAAGAAGCACCAGCTCTGTTGACTGGCAGACCTGCTTCAAACCACAACTCTTCCACTTCGACTGTACAATTTACTCATATTCTTGAAACTTGTTTCCTCATACATAAGTAAATAGCTATTTAAGCAGAGGAAGAAACATAGTATTGGGTACATATTTAGTTCATATATACATATATAAATTGCTTATAAGAAGGAGCAGCACTAAAAAGGGATGCTAGAGACAGTTGCATAGTAACCTTCCAAACTAAAGGTTACTGCTGTTCTGTATGTTTGTGGGGTCAGAGTATGTTATGTTAAAGGGCTTTCACTAGCTCACTCTTTAGTTCAAGAATTTCCTCATAGAAGATGAAGGTATTAGAGTTCGCCTGCTTCTTCCCCCTCACAACATTTTTACTAGCTAACACTTGGAGCAATTTGTAGTCCTCTTTGCTGCTACCTGTCTCAGTGATGGTGGTTCCTAATCTCACAATCTATCTGAATTGCTTCTCTTTTCTATGACTGTGGCTAAATTACTTTTGTCGTATTTATACTAGTGGGCTCTAAATTCAGTCTAGCTGAATTTGAACTCACCTCTGCCACTTACTATTTAAATAACCCTAGAAACCTTACTTAATCTCTTTTGTGTCTGTGTGTTTCAGTGAAACTGTAACTTTTTTCAAAAACAGCGTTATTGAGATATAGCTCACCTACCATTCAATTCACCTACTGTAAAATTCACCTACTCTACAATTCATTTAACATTGAAAGAGTATGATTCAATGTTTTTAAATATATTCACAGAGTTTTGTAGATCTGACAATCTAATTGTAAAACATTTTTTCACCCCCAAAGACAATCTATTAGCAGTCAATCCCCATTTCTTCCCTCAATCCTCCCAATTTTTGCAGCTCTAAGCAACCACAAATCTACCTTCTGTCTCTATGAGTTTGCCTATCACATCTATCATACACATGGAATCATATCATGTTTGCCTATTACATATGTCATATACATTGAATCATATGTGACTTTTGCGCCTGGCTTCTTTTACTCAGCATAACATTTTCATGTTTCATCCAAATAGTAGCATTATCAGTACGTCACTTTTTAAATTACTGAGTAATAGTTTTTTTTTTATTACTAAGTAATAGTTATTTTTCTGTCTAGTTGTTCTACTATTGAAAGTAGAATTCAAGTTTCTGACTATTATTGTTGAATTTTCTATTTTTTCCCTTCCAACATACCAGTTTGCTACATATAATTTGGAGCTCTGTTATTACGTACACACATTTATATATATCCTTCTGATATATTGGCCCTTTTATCATTATTTAGTGACAGTTTTTATGTCTAGTAACATTTTTTGTTTTAAAGTCTATTTTCTCCAATATTGCCATAGCTACTCCAACTCTTTTATGACTGCTATTTACATGGAGTATCTTTCTCCATCCAACCAATTTTTTTAATCTTTGAATCTAAACGTTGTCTCCTGTTGACAGCATATAATTTGATCTTGATTTTGTTTTTGTTTCTTTAAGTCACATCTCTACAAGTGATTATAGGGGCAGATGGAGGCTTCCCCTTGTCTTCTTGATTTGACCTTCTCAATAGGGAACTTCACCCCTATGAGTGAGCTGAGCCTGGGGAGGGGTATGCAATCAAGGCCCTGGTATTCTATGTTTAGTGTGCCTGGGTTAGAGCTTCTGCCTTACAGATGTAAGAGTAGACTCTCAGTCCACTCAGCCACACCTGCTTTTACAACATGAAGTTGAAAGGAATGAGAACTTCTGGTAGCCTACTCCTCATGGTAAGATATTATAGCCCTGGACAGGGAGTTGGAGAAATAGGGAGCTCCCGTATTAGGTGCATATGCTGAGGTACAGCTTCCACAACACCAAGCTGAATAATGAAGCAAGTCACAGTTCGAATGCCACATACTCTTATTGTTCTTATTTAGATTTAGTGCATTTTCTTAAATGAATATTTCTACATTTTTTGGACATCTGTAAAACAATTTCCAGAGATTAAAATGAATGCATTTTATACTATTCAGCAGTTAAACTGTTTTCATGGTGAGACTTTCTTCCATTATTACAGACATCCTTCTCCCTAACCTCTTTAAGCATCACTTTTCTCATCTGTAGCATTTAGTTGATAATTATAATGGTTATATGAAGATTAACTGACATGATGCTATAAATAATCAGAATATGCCACTCTAATCTATACGGTTTTGGCATAATGATTATTTTGAGTTGAAGGCAATTAAGAAAAGGCAACAGAAAAGCACTCTACCCTTCCCCTACTTGCCTAAAATCTGGGTATACATCTCCCTTGGGAAGGTGTGTCTTCCTCTCATACTAGGAAAGGAAGAATAATTTTTATTACCACAGAAGGAAACAGCACCAAGGAAAATTTGCATAAACAAAATCTTATTAAATAGCCTTTGTCTTCCATTAATTTCTGCTATATATTTACCACCTACAATTTACTGCCTGTAAAAGTCCAAATTTATTTTCCTTTATTTTATCACTTCTCCATAATTTATTGATTTTTGTTAGGATGTTATGTAATCCCTTCAATTTCAACCACATTTTTTGATCATTATTGCGTTCTGTGAAAGCCTCTATGCACATCAAAATTAAAATATTAACATGAAATAAAATGTGTATGCCTTTTCTCCTGTTAATCTGTGTTTTGTCAGAAAAAATTAACAAGTCCCAGTTACTTAATATTCTTCCACTATTTTAACAAAATTATCTATCAATACTGTTTTTATTTACCAAAGAATCAACAATATGTTACAGAATAGAAAAAAATAGAAGATCTGGTCCTCAAGCTATGGAATGTTCTATGTGTGTATATACTTGAATTTTAATTTCAGTTCTGTTTCAGGAACTCCTAGTGAAATTTTGAATACTCTATTTTACTGCACAAAATCACTCCATATTTGCTCTTGTTTTTTAACTTCACATTGTACAAAATGATCAAATATGGAACTTGTTCTAATAAGGAAGCAGCTTTCTCAAGGGATAGTACTCTTTTCTTTATGTGAAAGGTAATAGAGAAAATAGTCTTGAAACAAATTCCTGGCACATGATTGAACTATATGCATCAATATATGTGACATCGAGACAAAATGTTCTACAACCAGGAGGTAATTCCATCTCGCTTCTTGGAATGCTAAAACTCTATTTGACCCTGGAACAAAATGGAATGGAAAACAACCAGTTATTTAAAAAAAAAAAAAATCATATTGTAGCTTCTCATGACTCACTTAGCACTTGAACTTGACCAAACTGGTTCTGGCTGTTCCTTTTTCTGCATTAGCAAATCAAATCCAAAGTAAGCTGGTCTTGATTTCTTTACTAGACTACACTTGTTATTTTTAGTTATCTAAATGAATTTGTACTCATTCATCTGCAGTTTCTCACACAAACAACTTGTATAGGTTTGTAACAATACAATCTGAGCTAGAATGAGTTAGAAACTTTCCATAAGAACTTTATGAAAATATTTTTGTAGATGTACTCTCAACTTTTAAAACAATTTTCATGATGTTTTTGAGAAAATCTGTTTAAAAATCCTTCACCAATTTTACTATATTTGATACACAATTTATCTGACTTTAAGCCATTTGCTCTTATTTCTATGCAAATAATCGTGGAAGAGGTATTGTATTAAGCTATGGTGAGTTACGAACAATTTTGTTTATTTTATTATTTCCAATCGTGCAATTGTTCAGGGAAATCTTTGATCAATTAAGGAAGAGATTAAGAGAAAAGGAAATTGAGAACAGTAGTCAATGGACTGGTCTTTGAATACTGGATAAATGGCATCATGGAAGATTCTACAGACCCCAGAAAGAAAAGTAGGAATTTACCCTCTCACAACTGTCTTAGTTCAGGATGCTATAACATCCTCCACTCTCCACCCAATTCATAAATTAGAATTTCAACATATGAATTGGGTGGAGAGGGGAGGACACAAACATTCAGTTCATAACAACAACTGTCCCTATATCAATATAGAATCTCAGCTATACCACATTAAAGTTTTGAAATATATAAAGTATTTGAAGATATATCAAAATACCTCACTAATGGGTATGTCCAAAAAGCCTATATGATAGTTTTTCAAGGGCATTGATGCAGTGCCATTTAAAGAGAACCTGACAGTTCTTCAAAGCTTCAAAACAAACATGAATAAAATGAGTAGCATTGAAGAATCTAGTATAAGACATAGGATTATTTTTAAACGGTACCTTCACATAAGTCAACAAACACACATCATTTATTTATTCTAGTTATGTCCCCATTTTTATTTCTAACACTGGTTATTGATAACTCCTGTTTTTTGTTCTTAATAAATTTTGCCAGTCTCAATTAGCTTTTTGTTGTTGTTGTTAATCTTCATTTTTTATCATTCAGTTCATTAATTTGTGCATTTGTACATTTTTTCTACTTTCTTGATTTTATTCTATTGCTTTTAATCTAACTCCCTAAGTTCAATGCTTAACTCATATTTTTCTGTCTTGTTTTCTCTTAGATATGTATAATGATCTAAAAATTAAGAAATTCTATAATGGGATCCCACAAATTTCTAGTGTAATAATGTATTCACTGAAATTCAATTCTAACGTCATAATTTACATTACTATTTCTTCTTTGATCCAAAGTTGTTTATAATTTAATTTTTTAGTTTGCCAAGATAAGAGTAAGATCTTTCTTTCCTTACTTATTTTATTTATTAGGTGCATTTTGATCTGGAAAATCATTCTACAACATTTTTTATCGATTTTTTTATTATAGATAGAGATTTCCTCTGAGGGTGATGGGTAGACTATTTTTATAAATATTCTATATGCACTTGAAAGAATGTGTATTCTCTATTTCTTTTGAGAGCCTATAAATTGACCAATAGAATAAGCTTTTAAGTGTGTTATTTAAAATTTCCTAATCATTACTACTTTTGTTTAGCGTAATTTATTGATTTTGAGCAAGGTGTTAATTTATCCAATTGTGTTTTTTTCATATAAACCTGCCCACTTTTACTTTATATATTTTGAACCAACATTGTTATGTGCCTACAGACTGAGAAATATTTTATCTTTCTGGTGATTTGAAACTTATTATAATTACAGGAGTCTCTGTGAATCTGCTGTGATTCTGGAATCTTCCTTGCTCAATTAAACCCCTTTAAATTAATTTGGCTGAAGTTTTTTTTTTTTTTTTAATCAGAGGGTGTCAGAAGCGGTGTCTGATCTTCTAGTGACCCCGGAAGTCCTGAGTGAACACGCAAGGCACCTGCAGGACCCACTGGTGTCCACTAATCTCTTAGAGCTGCTGGGGATCATGGGTAAGCTCCCTTGTGGATTTCAGAGCTCCACAGATTCCCGTTTTGAGCTCTCTGAGTTTCTTTGAGCAAATTTCTGATCCAAACTGGGTTTGGAGTAGCAAAAGAAAATGGACTGGGTCCAGGAATGGATTTGATCTGGGAATTAACTGGCTTGGATGGAGTTAGAGGCCTGTTACCTCTGACTGGGTCAGAAAGGAGTTGGTAGTAAGTAGTAATATTGCAGGGGTTATAACATTTGTCTTTTGAAAATTCACAGGGATTTTTGAGTTCTACCCCCTTGTTTCATTTTTCTTGCACGTTTAGGTAGGGAAAATAGTTGGCTAAGTTAATCGAGAGAACCTGAGAGTAAAGCCAGTATTTTAGGTAAAAATTGGACCCTTAATTTCTGGAAAACTGAGTTCCTTCTGGCTTATACATTAGGCCTAGGAGGCAGTGAAGTCTTACAGAAACAGAAAAATCCTACTAAAGATAACTTACTGTGAAACGTTCCAAATTAACAACAACGCATTAAAGTACATTTGACAAATGAGGGTGCTCGGTAAAGTCCCTTTTGGCTAAGAATGGGTTTGGCACTACAGCATGTCAACTGCTATTCTCTTTGGAATAATCTGCCTTGCACTCTTTGTTGTCAGCTGTGGGTGACAGGATTAGGCAAGGACAGGATCATGGGACATGGGGAGCTTTTTCTTCCCTAAAAGGGGAAACTTGAGAGGTGATGAGACTGCTGGAAAAGATCCCTTTGCTACCAAGAAGCAACCACCTGAACTTTTCAGTGTCGCCACAATGGGTGGGTCTTTCTTTGGCCTCCCTGATCACTTTGCCTTCCCCACCCTGCCACAGGCAATGCTTTTCTCTCTCACCTTTCCCTTTCTTATCTTTTCTATTACTTAGGGCAACCATCTTCCATAGACACCTCGAGTTGAAGCTCCTGGTCAGAGGTTGGGTTAACAATGATGGGGCCTATTTAAGCCTAGCGGCAAATTTAAGCCTTGCAAGTTTCATACTGGGTGCTAAGCAGAGTGGCTAATGTCTGTGTCTTATCACACATATTTTACTCTGGCCAGAAGAAAGAAAAGGTAATTTTTCTTTATGATGCAACTTGGCCCCAGCACGATGGTGTAGCAAGCTGAGTCACCGGGGCTACTCATGGAAAGGAAACCCAGAAGCCTGGCATGCCGGCAAAAGGGTAAGAATTTCTTGCCAGTCAGATTCTGGCTTCTCTCTCTCCATGCAAGTGGTTGAATGAATGGTAAAAATCACTGTTTATCTCTTCTGTAAAGTTTTGATTAATGCAAAAAATAATTCTAAGGCGAGCCTTAAACTGATGTATTTGTGTTCATTTTTCTGGTTGAGGGGTACCTTAGGATAAAACATGGGCTTAGGACCACATAAGCTCACTGATCACAACGGCTCAGCAAGCTGGTCAATAACAAACTTTCCTGCAGGTCCCTGAAACAAACAAAAGAACTGGATGGGTTCTCCATCTTGTTTTATGTCCTTGAGAGCTTGACCTTGTAACCATGTGGCAGTATTTTCTCTTGTTATTCACCTTCCAGGGCACAGGAATTTTTGAGTTTATGTAAAAATTATCTTAAGTAGTTAAGAGCCTTTGCAAGCTCAAAATTAACTACTCTAGACTCCTTCTGGGAAAGGGAATAGACATGATCCTGTGCTATAGCTCAGTAGCTGTGATTTTGGCCTTGTATACTGGTGGTCCAGGTTTGGTTCCCTGCTTAGGAAGTAAGTCCCTTTTGGTTTAGTATCTGCATAGCCTTGTCTAGTCTCTTCTCCTCCACAGACTATCTTAAATTTTCCTTTCTCTGAGCACCTGGAAGGTTACCTTTGGTAAAGTTCAAAAGCCAGAAATATCAGCTGTTTGGCCTGGCTAAAATCAGGTAATAAGAAATTTTGAAAGGACTTCATTAAAGAGTGCTATAGTTAAAAGTCAGCTTAATTAAAAGTGAATGTTCAAGCTGTAACTTCCTGGAAAAACAGGAGGCACCAGAAACCCCTCTCCTAGCGTTGTTCTACCAAGGGCTCCACCCAAAAGCCAATAACCAATTAAGAAACTTGAAAACTGGCAAATGAAAAATCTTACAATTACTGTACTAATCTTCTTCTGTATGTCTGGGTAATTATATATGTGTTGTGTGTAATGTTTATATAAAATAGTTTTAATTAGTTGACTTAAGCCCTTAAATAAAATATTTTGCAAGCAAAATAAAACTATAATGCCTTTTAGTTCATGTAACTTTAGTAATTTTGGGGAAATAAAAACAGCTTTAAAGATTATTGACAAAATAAAGACATTTTTATCTAAATTATGCAGGTCAGATATGAGGTTTGCTGAACGCTTTAAGGTCATAAACTGCTTTGACTTTTGAAAATTGTTCAATTTATTTTGGAGACATTAAATTCTAAATAAGTCCTGGGGATATATGGGATTAGCCATGGCCCCTAGCTATGCAAAGAAGGTTATAAAGCAAAGAGATACTATATAAGAAAGGATGTTGTATGGTAAATTCTTGTCCTAAAGTAAAATGACTGGTTGTTTAAAATGAGGGATGTTTAGAGCAAGTCAGAAAGTCTAAATATGTCATACATGGTTTGTGTAAGTCATGAAACAATTTATGAAAAGAAATGTATCCCAGAAATGTTGTACAATTTAAAGGCGATTATGCTAAATGCTTCATAAAGTGCCACTATGAGTCTTAACTATACAACTTGCCTGTTTTACAGCTAGGTAAGGCCTGGAACACATGGAGTTAGATGCTGGAAAGAGTCAGACCTTATCTGCATTTCTGTCTGGTTCCTAGGCACCACACCTAGTACACAATTAAAATCCGTTATTTACCAAAGTTTTCACCAAAAGTAAAAGTCGCCAAGAGTTAACATTGTAATGTGTAATCGAGGCTACTGAAAAAATAGGTTTACATGCAAGGAGTATAAGGAGAATGAACTGTGGTTTTTGTAAGAGATTATAAGAAAGTAGAGAAATGTACATTTTTGCTTAGGTTAGAGAGTTAAAGGATTGTTTTAAATTAAATAAAGTTTGAACAAGTTGTGGAAGGCTTATAAAAATTAATTATAAGAGATTCTGTGTGGCGGGGCGCGGTGGCTCAAGCCTGTAATCCCAGCACTTTGGGAGGCCGAGACGGGTGGATCACGAGGTCAGGAGTTCGAGACCATCCTGGCTAACACAGTGAAACCCCGTCTCTACTAAAAATACAAAAAAAAAAAAACTAGCCAGGCGAGGTGGCGGGCCCCTGTAGTCCCAGCTACTCAGGAGGCTGAGGCAGGAGAATGGCGTAAACCCGGGAGGCGGAGCTTGCAGTGAGCTGAGATCCGGCCACTGCACTCCAGTCCGGGCGACAGAGCGAGACTCCGTCTCAAAAAAAAAAAAAAAAAAAAAAGAGATTCTGTGTATGAACATATTGGCTAAAGTTAAAATAGCATTATTCAGGTTTTTTCCCTTAAACTGGGAATTGGAATAGAAGCACAACAGAGTTCTCTTAGAATATTGTTCTGCTCTGAGAAAAAAAAATTAAGGGTTTATAAAAGGTTTATAAAAATCTTACCTATGGTCAAACTAATTAAAATGAGTCGATTTATAAAATGTTATTTAAAAATTAGCTTTAACATGAAAAATACACTGATGGAAACACAAAATTTGGTTTTCTCTTTTAAAAAGGATTTGTATGTAATATTAAAAGATAATGAAAAGTTTTTGTTTACCTTTTAAGTAAACTAAAAATGAAAAAGGGGGAAAGGGAAAGAAAGGAGACAGAGTCAGTGGCTATGTCCACTGGGTCTTATTTAGAAAGCTGAGTCTCCTCTCCACCCGAACAATGTTTTCTTCCTTTGAAAAGTTTGTGAGTTATCACTTTGGATAAATGAATGACTTCTGGTAACCTAAGAGTATATTTTATAATATCTGAGGTTTTATACTTCTGGTATTTAACAAACCTTTCACAATCAAGCTCTAGATTATCATGCTAACTCGGCTAATACAAAACATTGTTTAAATACACAATTTGAATGAACTCCATGGTCTAAGTCTAATTACCTACAATAACCCATTAGTTATCAGTGCTATGCACCTAAATTGGAGAAGCAACTGGTATTCAAGTGGATGTAAGTCCAATGGTAAGCATGGACTCATGAAGAATGAGGATGGCTGCCTTGTCCTTCCTGAGTCCTTAAAACTTTTGTTATTAAAGGTTCTACATTCCATGACTTGTCATGGAAAAGATAATATAATCCAAATTGAATATATTGATGTGGGGACTTATAAATTGCAGAGATGGTTTAAAACTAATGTTTGGTTCCGTATTCCTGGGAAGACAATCAAAGCTTCAGGTACATTTAACTACCTCATGGGCCATTTTAACATTTATAAAGGGATTTCATTCAATTATCATTTTCAGTGCATGTTTTCTGGTTGTATGAAAGCTTTTTCATGCAAGAGGGCTGATGTTATAACAGCAGATTATTATGATACAGTGTATTTTCACCAGGTAAAGAAAGCTTTCTATGGTCCACTGAGGACAGTCCTTTCAATCTGTAACCCAAAGATCTTCTGAGAACATCAGAGAAAGACTGTCCTTACCATCCACACTACAGTAAAACTTTGGAGTCTTGAACCTTGGGCTCATAATCTCACAACTGAGAAGGGTCCCTCCACCTTCCTGGAACTGTAAACCCATTGGAACCCTTAAGTTAAAACGAACCAGGAAAGTTTTTACTCAGAAGAAGATGACATCCTTGATGTGAACAGCTTTTCCCAAGATCTACTATCACCAGACTCTTATCTTTGAATATTTTTCCTTGTTATATATCTATGAACAATAGAAATGAAAAGGGGGTCTATTATGTACACTTATAGGGCATACTTTTATTTGTGAAGAATTTTGCAGACAGTCTTATACATGAATAAACTTATATATATATATATAAAACATATATATGTTTGTTCATGTATAAGTTTATTCAAGTATATATAAAGTTTATTCATATATATATATATATATATTTTTTTTTTTTTGAGATGGAGTCTTTCTCTGTCACCCAGGCTGGAGTGCCGTGGTATGATCTTGGCTCACTGCAACCTCTGCCTCGTGGATTGAAGCAATTCTCCTGCCTCAGCCTCCCAAGTTGTTGGGACTACAGGTACACACCACCACGCCCAGCTAACTGTTGTATTTTTAGTAGAAACAAGATTTCACCATGTTGGCTAGGATAGTCTTGATCTCTTGACCTCATGATCTGCCTGCCTCAGCCTCCCAAAGTGTTGGGATTACAGGCATGAGCTACCGCGCCTGGCTTAAACTTTTATTTTAATAGGTAAAAGATGAATGCCCAATGTAGGTGAGAAACTTTAGTGGTATATGCATTGCCTCACAATCAGTCAAAAATCCTCTTAACCCACATCATGGATTAAAGAGAACATTGCCAGGAGGCCTTCACTCTTCTAAAAGGACATCATGGTTTAGAATAAAAGAGGCAATAATTAGAAATGTCACCCTCACAGTAAGTTCTACAGAAAATTCTACTTTAAAGACTATCGATACACAACAGACTTTAAATTCTCTTGTTAGAGTTATACTAAATAATAGAATTGGCTGAACAGAAAAGTACCTGTGCAACTAGTGACACTTGTGGCCTATGGAGAAATACATCAAATGTAGATTATAAAAATTCACTTGAAGGGGATTAATGAAAAGACCACTTAGTCAAGCGAGTAGACTCTTCATCTGGCTCATTATTTAATCTATTTAATTATATATGGTTTGGTTTATAGGGACTCTAGCTAAGGAGCATATGCTAAACTCTTGGTACTATCCTCCCAATAGTCATAATACTCTCCCTGGTGCACTGTATTTTATCAATGGTTTTAAATGTTTGCATGCAGCCATCTCTAGAACGTCAGATGGTCTCCAACTGGAATGAGAAAAGTTGAAAGAAAAGTGTGATCACAAGGACACCATAACCTATGAATAATGTGCTGAGACTGGAAATCCAAAATTATGGTAACTGAGAGTGACACTAAGGCCCTAAATTTTGATCAGATTCTCACCTGAGAACCTGGCCAAAAAGAGGAAATTTTTTAAAAAACAAAATTATGGGAGGCCTTTATTTTGGACTGAGCTCATGCGCTAGCCCCAAACAAACCAAACCAAACTAAAATGGAGTCACTCGTGCTAAATGTGACATTAATCAAACTAAGGCTTTAAGAAAACACATAGATCCTAGAATAGACCAGGTTTTGTTTTTCTCCTGTAAACAGAATGTTCCAGCGTAAGGGGGTACTCTCTACTCAGTCCTTCTCTCCTTGCAAAAGCCACTGTTCTACTGTTTCCCAGTGAGTTTCAAAACCATATAAGTACATTTACAATAGTGACAGTAACATCAATGACTGAAGTTTCAGTCAGTCTTTCAAAACTGAGAAAATGACCAAAAGGGGGGGAATTGTTAAAGCAAACTAAATATGACCTGAAAAGGACTCCATACTTCTATATTTGAGTCCTTGTTGATGTACTGTAACCTAGCTTAATAGTCAGACAAAAATTGAAAAACCTAAGTTAATACTATGCACCTGTAACAGTGGCTGAGTGTTGGCCGCCAGTGGCCATACTTCAACCACTCATAGACTGAATGCTCAACCTGCGTTCAAATAAGGCAAACACTGAGCTGTAACCAGTCTCACTATGTCTGTGCCTCATTTCCTATTCGTGTACATCACTTTACCTTTTTGGTCTATAAATTTATTCTGACCATGAGGCACCCCTGGAGTCTTCATGAATCTGCTGTGTTTCAAGGGCTGCCCAATTCTCTAGTCATTCATTGCTCAATTAAACTCTCTTAAATTACAAAAAAAAGAAAGTTATTATAATTACATATCCTATTAACCCTAATAATTTATTTTCTTAAGGTCTATTTTCTCTGATATTAATATACCTGTGCCAGATTGTTTTTGATAATTGCTTTGTGATAGCTCCCTTTCTATTCCTGTACAATTATATTTTAAGTGAATGGTTTATGCAATCAAAGTTTAAGTGACTCTCTTATAAGTATCATGAACACAGCTGGGCTTTCATGAAACTCTAGGTTGAAAATCTTCATTTAGTGAAAAAATTTTACTAGCATACATTATCATGATGCTATCCAGTGTATTTGGATTTATTTATAATATATTATTTGAACTTTCTGTTTACCATGCATTTTTTATGCCTCTTTTTTCCACCCTTCTTGTTTTCTAGTGGGCTGATAATTTTTATTTCTTCTTTTTTTCTCCACTTACTGTTTAGAGGTGTATTAGTCCATTCTCATGCTGCTAATAAAGTTACACCCATGACTGAGTAACTTATAAAGAAAAGAGGTTTAATTGACTCACACTTCTGGC
This sequence comes from Colobus angolensis palliatus, assembly GCF_000951035.1. Lineage (NCBI taxonomy): Eukaryota > Metazoa > Chordata > Mammalia > Primates > Cercopithecidae > Colobus > Colobus angolensis. The sequence continues at coordinate 7,587,240 of NW_012123487.1, forward strand.
GAGGCCTCAGGAAACTTACAATCATGGCAGAAGGGGAAACAAACATCCTTCTTCACATGGCAGCTGCAGAAGAATGAGTGCCCTGCAAAGGGGGAGGCCCCTTGTCAAACCATCAGATCTTGTGAGAACTCACTATCACAAGAACAGGATGGGGGAAACTGCCCCCATGATTCAATTATCTCCACTAGTTCCCTCCCACGACAAGTGGGAATTATGGGGACTACAATTCAAGATGAGATTTGGATAGGGACACACCAAACCATATCAAGAGGTGTATTATTTTTCTATACTTTTAATGTATATTCTTAATATATAACATGTTTACTTGCTTAATAATTTTTAAAGGTAATCATTATACAGAGGGGATCATTAGTTCATTTTTAGTACCATTAACTACCTACTAAAACATAACTTGCATTCATAACACTGCAAACTTCTTTATGCAAAAGTTAGACGTAGGGAATTAATGAACCCTGGAATATGAAATAAACACATCTTGGTGTACTCAGACAAATGTGGGAACTTGGACCTGTCAAATTTCTCCGAACCTCTCTTCCCAGCAGAAGCACTCACTTCTCCCCTGTCTGAGAAGACAATCATTATTTTGCTTGTAGGCTTTAGTAACATCTTTAGGGTAGTTACTTTGCAAAATAAAGCCCATTCTTCTCAACACTTACCTTCCAATAGTCTTCATCGCCTCCAGACCTGTAACTAGAGTCAAATCCAAGCATGTCCCAGGGGAAAATACAAAGTGTAACCACACCTAATAAACCCTGACATTTTGCTAATTTATATTAACGAAGTTCTGAGGAATACAAATTCTAACAACATCAGGCAAATGAAATGAAACAAAACACTGGACCAGACCAAAGTTATCAGTATGGCATATGTCTCAGAAATTCTGAGTGTAATGTACAAGCTTCAACAACAGATTCTAAAAGTCAGATTTTTTTAATTCTTAAATTTAACTTTTATTTTTGCTTAACTGAAACTTGGATCCTTGATGGATTATGGTTAATGAGGGTGAGATTCTAGAACTTCTTTCATAATGTAGAGGAAATGATTTAAAAGCTTAGGAAGATGGGATGTGGAAGTACATATGTCATATGTGTCTTGCATACCCACCTTCCTGTGATTTCTCACAGGAGGGCCCAGAGCATGCTCCTTTCTTTAAGACATCAAGAAATGCAAGAGAGGAGATCAGTAGCATCATTGAATAGCTCTGTAAAATCTGGCCTATGGAGGCCTGGGAAAACGGTGTAAATGCAATCACTGAAATGTGCTTCCTGATTTCAAAGGGACAGTGGGATCTCAAAGTTCTAGATAGGTACAAATACCTAAGAGAAAGCAAAGATACAGATTGGATGGCCAACACCAGACATGCATCTTATATTTTAAGACACCTGAGAGTTTTCTTACAAGGTACCATGACCCCAGTACACACACACACACAGTCTGATGCTCGCTCTTAAGATGGCATTCTTGACCCTGTTATTAATGTGAAGAATACCTCAAAGGAAATATTGAGACAATTTGGTAACTTGTAATAAGATCTTAAGTGGTACCCTCTCTGTTGCCCCAGAACTGGTAACTAGGACCCAAAATTTAGGGGAAAAAAAGCCTTAAGTAATCTTATTCTCTAAATATCGTAGCAATAATTGAGTATATTGTAAGAACTAAATACCTACTTTGAAGATAAGAGGCAGATGAACCAGCAATCCTCTCTCTTCAACCCAACTGTCATCCCAGCTGCACCCTGCCTTATGATCTGTATAAACAAAAAACACAGGAGGAATGAAGTATGGTGGCTTCCATGTATCCTCCCCCACCGTAGGTGGAAGAATACAATGGGATGGGAGGGGCATTTCCCTTCCCAAAGACCAACAAGAGAGGAATTCAAGAGAAATCACTCATACAAAATTAGAAGTACTTGCTGGAAGTAGAAAGTGACATCTCAACCAGTTTAGTCAATGGATTTGTTGTTTTTCCCTGAGCCTACCAGAACCAAGAAAAAGTATTATTGGAAAATAATAGTAATAAGTCAGAGACAAGGAGGCAACATATCAGCAGCCAGCTTTTCATTTCTTTTCTTTTTCTTTTTTTCTTTTCTTTTTTTTTTTTTAACGTTTTTCATGGCAGGGAGGCCTAAATTTCCTGAGTTAACAAACACAAATAGAAGATAACCAGGTTTGAACTATCTTACTCATCTTACTGGTATATAAGAAAACCTGCCAGAGGGGGGAATATTAGCAGAAAGCAGTCATAAGAGATAACCATGGGCACTGACCAATGTCAGTGCAAGGAACTCCAGAAGGATGGAAACTTCTCCAAATGTCATTAACACTTAGCAAAGTTTTGACCATTAGTTGAAAGCAGTGATTCAAAAAGAAAACCTTTTCCTTTTTTTAATGTTTGTGCCAAATTGACTTCAAAAGAGTCTGCGAATACGTTGTAAGTCTATAGAATGTTGAAAGTGAGTGAGATAGAGAAGAAATAAAAAAGAATTGGAGGATTCATACTTGAGTGATTTGGAAAATGATGATTCTCCTGACCAAAGGAGAGGGAAGGAGGGGCCTACTTGGGAGGGTACTGGAAAAACTTGGGTTTTAGACATTTGACTTTCAAGGAGTGCCGGGATATTTCCTAATGGAAATATCCAGAAAGTAACTGGAAATGTACTTTTAAAAGGGGTAAAAAAGAGGTCAAGAAGGACATATATGGTAGACATTCAAAAAGAGACAATCACCAAAAATATAAAAGAGAATAAAATCTTCATGGTAAGGTGCTCATTAAGCACACTCAGACATCTCTCCAAGTCATAATGCAGAGTTCCTTTTGTCTCCTTTAGGATATTTCAGAAAATTAAAAAATTTAAATAATGCATTAAAGTAATGATGGAAAAATCAAAACAGAGTGGCCTGTGCCCTTTAACTATTCTGATTACTTCATTAATGAAACACTAAACTATTACATTTGATGACAGGTATTGTATTTATAATAAAGTCTCCTGATTTGTATGAAAAGGACATGCCTTTCTTTTCAAGAAAGCCAAACTTTGTTGAAAGATCCTGTCACTTGATAACTCCAGTTTTGCTTTTTAAACAGCCTGGATTTGTCCTTAATGACCAGACAAGTGTCTGTCACTGTAAAATTAGGCAAGTCAAACTTTTAACTTTTGGAAAGTTCAAGTTAACTTCCTGAGAACCATGCTTCACAGGACTGAGGGGACAAAATGGATAAGGCCCTAATTTCCTAGACCTATAATTTCTCTCCACCAAAAATGTTGTATTTATTTTCTTCTGTAAATTTGGCTTATATGACTTGAACTTCATTCATAAAAACTAAAAAAGATTAGGGTGTCCATTTCAAACAGGACAAGTGTGTGCATCTGGATGTTCATGAGATTTAATAAAGCATGCCCTAATGTGAATAAAGAAAAAAAAATCATCTTTCGTCTGAAAGCATGGGTGTTTTCCCCCCTGTGGCACTTTATGACACTTGGCAGCTCATTATCACACTTCACAGAGTCTCGTGTCAGCATGTCAGATTTCTCTAAATTTTGACAGAATTAAAGTAGTGCCATTTGATATAATTGATATTGTACAGTTAATCAGGCAGTGGCTCCATCACAGAATAACATTCTCAAAAGGCTTAATTACTGAACTGTGAAGAGTTACTGCCATCTGGAAGTTCCTTCCCAAAGTTCTGTTCCTGAATTTTATGTAGAGTTCACAAAAATAACTTGGTCCATTTAGAAATCATGCCCTCAATTTGGAAATTAAAATTGTTATTTTTGGAATCTCATTTGGCCCAGAGATCACAGAAGTCTCATGGAAAATAAAGGAGCAATGGCAAATGAGAAAAAAGGAAATAAAAGTGGAAGCTCTGGAAATTATTTTCTTTATGTAATGTTTAAAAGGGCAGGCACTGAAGCCAGATGGCTTGATTTCAAACCCCATTTCTGCTACTTACTAATCATGTGACCTGGGGCAAGTTACTTAAACTGTCTGTAAAATAAGGATATGAATAGTGCCTACATGATAGCATTAGAGTCAGGATTAAATGTGTTACCAGTTGAAAAGTGCTCAGCACTGTGCCTGGCACATTGTAAGAGCAATGTTAAGTGCTTGCTGTCATTATTATTAAGGTTTTAAAATTACTTTGTACTCAAGATTGTCCTCACTTTAAGAGACAAGCATATTGTTTGAAAAACTTCCCCTGGGATAGTAAACTTCTTGTGTCTGAAGACTAATAAATTAAGTGTAAAGTAGCACCATCATTTGTCCGGAACCTTATAGCTGGGGTTTCTTTTGAGTAAAAGGTTGAATTGGATTCCCTCTAAATTCATCCTAATCTGACAGTTTTTGATTTTATAGACTCTGTAAAATAAATTATAATAAATAAGGTAACTGATCAGAAATTTCAGAAATAGAGACTTTAATCCAGAAGAAACACTTATTCATCATCTTCTATTCTGTGAATCAATACCTATAAAGAAGGAGGAGGAGGGGGGAGGAAAAGGAGGAGAAAGAGAGAAGAGGAAGGAGAAAAAAAGGAAGAATCAGCGTTACGATGGGAGTTCTCTATTGGTAGGAAGATAGGAATAATCCCTAGCGAGGAAATAATGTCTTTTATAGCCTGAGTAGAACTCTGGTAGAATATAGTGAGACATACAGAAAAAAAGAAAAGATAAAAAGAGGTATATAAAATTTATTCATTCCTAATAATGAGGAAAGCATTGATTTAGACAAAAAGGAATTGGTCTTATAAAATCAGGTCATATATTGGCAATATAGCCAGATTCATCCATTTTAAATGCACTATGAATATTTTGGTATCATTATATATTCTTCTATTGTATTATTATTATTATTATTTTGGTTAGGGATTCATAGTGTTTCATTGAACAGACATACCACAACTTATTTAACAAATCCTTAATTGATGAAAATTTACATCATTTTTATTAGTTTAATGAGATGAATGTTCTTAGGACTGTAATACTGGACACCTTTTAAGTACTCCTTTAGATCCTCTTGACCGTATATGTCTTTATTTCAGACACTTTGTGACCATCAATACTGCAAAAGCTCTGACCACCTTCTTGGCTCAGGTACCTGTGATTAACCTCTTTCCCCTCATCCTAGGAATTCTCCATTGACTCTAAGACATTAGACTTTAGGGAACCAGTTGGTGTCCACAGCCCACGGGGTGGAACTTTGACCAATGACAATGAAAACTGGGGGAAACATGCTTATTACCTTTCTCTCCTGGGATGGACAGACCTGATACGCATTTTATATGGTTTCTCAGATGGTCCCAATGGATTTAGCAACCAATTGTCCATAGTGGTTTCCTTTTTTCTCTGCCTTGCTTCCCTTGTCCCTCATTTCTACTTATCCACATAAATAACATATACATAAAACTTTTTTTTCAGGTTCTTCTCTCTGGGGAAAACAGATCATGAAAGATGGTACCAGCAATAGCCTTGGAAAGCAGACCCTCAGAAAAGGGTTTTGAAACTGGATTACTTAACGGTTAGACATTAATAAGAACACCCTCCTCCCCTGCTGGTGGTAAGAACCTCTGTTATTCAATAGCATCACAATTACTAAGACTTTCTCCTTCAGCTGGTTAACATGAGGTATAGGTAGAAGGTGAGACATCTGAATGGTATGGGAGCCATGAAAACTAGAGTGATTATAAGGATTTTGGTATAGGCTAGTTTTTGTTAAGTGTGTTGGAAGCCTTGAAAAAAAGAAAAAGAAGTCTCAGAAGAGCCAATCATCAAGGCTAACAAACTGTGAAACCCAGAGGGCCTATGTGGAAGATTTGAAGGAGAAAGTTGTCTCCTTCAGCTACAGGGCAAAGTTGACTGTAAACTGGGTTCAGAATACAATCATAAGAATGGCAGAGCTTAAACTGGACTAAGATGCAGCATCTGGATAGATCCTCTAGATCAGAGTCAGGTGCCCTATAGGTAAAGGGTTGGACTTGAGAACTGAAATGAGGACTTTAGGGTAGACAAACCCAAGAATCACAAACTCCAACATTTTCCTGAATCTTCCATTTTGCTGAAGTAGGTTCTTTGCCAGAGGAGAGGAGGCTTCCCTTGCATGGAGAACTTGCAATGACCTCATCTGAGGCTAGTGTCTTGCAAGATGATGCAAGACTTACCCTTGAAATACCTCATTGCCTCCAGGCCAATGACCAAGGTCAAATCTCTGAATAATTACTATGTGCAGTCTCTGCTCTTGGAAGAAATACCTTAAATAGCATGGAATTGCAAGAACTAACTAATAATATTAGCAGGATTTAGGAGACCATGTAGGAATGGTCAGTTTGTGTAGATGAGAGTGTTGGAATAAAAGTCTAGGTAGGGGAGAATTTTTTGATCTGGGGTTTCTCAACCAAAATTCAGGACTCAATGCCATGTCAGAACTTATGGATGTGATCCTAATACTCTTCTGGGATGACTCCTTGAAACTTGACCTAGAGCAAAAGAGATAATTGTAGAAGCCAGAACTTCTTGGAATAGATTGAGAAAGTGGTCCAAAGGTTCATGGAGGTGGGAATGTAACAATGGATATTTATTATGAGTCCAGAGAATGCATGTGATGATTATATTTTTCAAAGATAGCCACAACATCATCTCTTACCTCACAAGTTGTTCTACAAACTTACCACTCTCTCTTCAAGAAGTGGAGTCTAATTCCTCTCCCACTGCTGGCGTTTGACTGTTTCTATGAATATAACACAGAACAATTGACACTATAGGATTTCCAAGGTTAGGTCACTGGTTGATCTATTATGGAGATGACGTCACATTAATTGGACCAGGTGCGCAGCAAATGGCAAGCGTGTTGGACTTCTTAGAAAGAACCATGGATGTCAAAGATTGACAGAAAAACTTAATAAAAATTCAGAAGCCTACCACATCAGTAAAGTTTGTAGGGGCCCATTGACCTGGGCACGGTGGAGCATCCTCTCGAAATAAAGATATGAACATGTGACCCAGACACTCCATGTCAACCACTCTGTTGTACCAATAATACTTTATCATTAGGTTACAGTGATATTTTAGTGTTAGTTAAGAATGCACTGGTGCTGCATTATAACATGGCTCAGGGATGACCCAAATTTCCCAGTGGTAAAGGGAAATTATTCCAGTGGGAAGACTGTGAATGGTACATTTGGCATTCAATTCATATGGAAGGAAAAGAGATCTAGGATAAGGATATATATGGAGCCCTAGGCATTGGTAAATGGCTAGGCTGGTTTTTTGGTGATCTAAAAAGAACAAGATTATAAAACCAATGACAAATCTGTGAAAAACGTATGTGATTGGACCTGTCACACTGGGCACAAAGCATGAGGATTTGTGTCTAACACCTGTGCCTACTAGAGCATATCCACTACAACGAACAGTATGACTTTTCCTGTGGATATCAACTGACTGACTCTCTCTTCTTAGCCATAGTAGTGCAAAAATGATAGTTGTCATGCTGGAGTCTGTACATGCACTCAACCATATAGCCTCCCTCTCAGCAAGGATGACCTAACTACTGCCTCTGCTGAATGATCAACCTGCCAGCAGCAGAGATCAACATGCTACAGCATCATTCTTTGAGGAGATAAGAAAGCCATTCTTGATAGGTTGATTACATTGGATCTCCTCCACTCTGGGGGCCAAGTGCTGGCCAAGGTAAGGAAAATCTTGAATTGATATTGAAGGAGGTAAACCATAAATAGTAATTACAATCTCAGGAGCAGCTGTATCTGTGGAGATGGTAGGTTTCTGTCTTGTTTTATTTTTCACTCATCATCTTATGTTAAGTCTTTGCAGAGGCTGTGGCTGTCCTCCACCTTGAAGGAGACTCTGGCACATTTGACTTGTACCTCTCCTCTTTCAGGGAAGAAGTGAAGGAACTTATTCTGACCAAAAATAAAGTCTCCATTACATAGTAAGGGAGATGCACACAAATGAGGGACACAGCGGATCATTGTGTTGGATGGGATGGTCTTTATTGGATATCTCCTATGCACCACTTCAGATCCTCTCAGTCATGTATTTCAGGCACCTTAAGGGCATTGATCCATTTTAGACATGTGCAAAGTTACAACACCTCACATCAGAATCTGACAGAATGGCCCTCAAGCAGAGATGTGGGATGCTGTGAATTGAGGGATAGGAAGGAGCCATTCCTGTGTAACCAGGAAATGTGCTAACTTTTCTCCAATGGGGGATGAGAAAAGGTACATAAATGTGCCCCTTCTTCAGATGGAAAGCCTGAGACACATTTCCTATGACTTCCCCGACCATCCTGCAGTAGCAGGCAACTTCTTGCCCATGATGGTGACTGAAGTGATAATGCACCCTTTCTGGCTCTCTCCTTCCTCATTTTGCTTCCCTGTCCTCGTGCTTGCTGCTTGGGGTTGACATTCCAATAAAGGACTCACCCATGCGGCTTCGTTTCAGGTTTGGCTTTTGGAGGACACAGGCTAAGAAACTAAATTTCTTCACAAATGTTATGTTTCTTAGGATAAATTCCTAGATCTGGAATTGCTGAGTCAAAGCACATTTTTAAGGCTTTGATGCATATTGCCAAAATTGCTCTCCAGAAAGATTTTGCAGTTCCCTCTAATGTGTTTGCTATCATGAGGAATATATAAAGTGGCCATTTCCCCACATACTCATTAACGATTGGTGTCATTTTTTTTACTGTTCTTTAACTCAATATGTTTTAAAATGACGTAATCTTGTTGTAATTTTTATTATTCTGCTTAAGAATGAATTTGAATTTTATTCAATATGCTTATTGCCCACTTGTTTATATTTAGAAAAGTTTATATGCTTTGTCATTGTTATGTCCAGTTTTCATGTAATTCCAAAATATCTTTTTAAATTAGAGTTATGAAGAAACCCATTATCTTTCCTACATGTTGAACGTATTTTTCCAGTTGTTTGCCTTTTAATTTTGCTTATAATGTTTTTAGACATACAAGAACATATTATTGTTTCTGTTGTTTTGGATATCTGGCCCATAAAGCTGGCTCTTTCTACAGGAGAATCATATTATTTTATGATGACAGTTGTATGGTCATTATGTTTTAATATAATGCAGGCTTCCGATACGCTTTGTTCATTTTAAGAAATATTCATGGCTATTCTTACACAGTTACAGTCATCTGATATGCTTTGTTTTAAGAAATATTCAAGGCTATTCTTATATAGTCATCCTTTTAAAAATCCTGTTAGTTTGTTGAAGTTTAGCAATTACTTTAGATAGCTGACACAAGTGTTCACATGTCATTTTCATTTTGACTTATTTACATTGTGAATTATAGAATATATCTCCAGATTAAACAATATTTTAATCCCTTGAATAAGCCCAACACAGTCTCTTTCTATTTCTACTGCTGCTACCTTCTTTTAGAACTTTAGCATCTTGTTTATTTGGAATTTTAACATCTGGTTTATTACACTAGCATCTTTAAAAGGCTCAATACCCACAATGCCCCCTCTCCAAACCATTCAAATAATCAAATCTGATGTGTCTGACGTGTTTCTCTGGTTCTCCATATTCTTCAGTGTGAGGTCCATTTAATATAGCACACAAGGCTCTTCATTATCTAGCCTTTTGGATATCTCTGCTAGCTCACTCCTTGCCATTTCTTCTGCGCTTTCCCACCCCAACTCCAAATGGGCCTCCATAGTCAGTCCTTTAGTTGTTCCCAGGATGGGTAATATAGCCTGTCTTTGGTGGCATGCCCAGGCTGCTCTGCAAACACTCTCACATCCTTTTATTGCTCATTTTTATCTGTCTAATGTCTATTTATGATACTTGAATCAGGCCTCATCTTCTCTGAGATGCCTTTCTTGACCCCATTTTGCATGTGTTTTCTTTCGTATGTACTCTCTGTACACCCCATATTTACTGCTATATTTATAATGCTCATACTCCAGAACCACTGTTACTGAATCTTTAAAGTCTGTCATATAATGAAAAATCAGTTAAAGCCCAGCACAGAGATTCACACCTGTCATCCCAACACTTTGGGAGGCCGAGGATCACTTCAGATTATCCCGGGCAACGTAGTGAAATCCCATGTCTACAAAAAATACAAAAGTCAGCAGGGTGTAGTGGTGCGCACCTGTAGTCCCATCTACTTGAGATGCTCAGGTGGGGATCACTTGAGCCTGGGAGGTCGAGGCTGCAGTGAGCAGTGATTGTGCCACTGTGCTCCAGCCTGGATGACAGAAGAAAAACCTTGTCTTAATAAATAAATAAATAAATAAAAATAAAGGTCAGTTAATACATGGTTAACACATGTTGATAGACGGAATGAATAACTCAGCATCCACACATAAAAAATGAGGATAATATTTCAAATGAACATTATATAATCCTAAAATCAGATAAATATATGAGAGGGCTTTAAACACTGTAAATTGGTATGTAAATACAAAGTGAGAACCAAAGATGAAAAGTTACATTCCCAAATGATTGGAGTAATGGAGCTTTTACTTCATAGATTGAAGAAGAAAATGTAGTGATTTACATATTGAATTCTGTTTAACCCAGTGATACTCAGGAACAACTTTGAGTTTTTAAATATTTCATTTGGGATTTTTTTCACTGGTACTTGGAAATGTGCTTATAATACATAATCACAGTTATTTCTATCTAACCTTTATATTTTGTGACATTCGCAAGTTTAAAATTTTTCTTTTGTTAAAAGGTTATATTTTACCACTTTTATAAAGCAGTTTTATCAACTATCTTAAAAGAAGAAATCATAATTTTTTTTTACAGTCTAAAAACCGTAGATATCTATATTCACTTGAGAATGCCTTTAAAGGGCAAGGGTGCATCCTAAATAACAAGTTAGGTATATTAAATGCGTGTAGTAAAAGTCAGAAAGACTAATCATAAATGTCTAAAGTTGCTGACATTCTTACCACATAAAAAAAGAGCATTCAGTGGAAAGCTTTTTAAGCGACTCGTTAAAAAGCAGTTTATAAATGGATTCGGAAACTGTGATCTTCTAAAACTTAAAGACAAATTTTTATGTTAAAAAATGTACCAAACTGATCTATGAAGGCCATTCCATTTAAGTATTTTTCTTTAAAAATACGTTTAGCTGGGTGCAGTGGCTCATGCCTGTAATCCCAACTACTTGGAAAGCTGAGGTGTGAGATTCACTTTAACCCAGGAGTTTGAGTCCAGCCTGGGTAGCATAGCAAGACCTCATTTCAGATATATATAAAGGTATATATATTAATATTAATATATATATTTATATATCTTTATATACCTTTATATATAATATTTATATACCTTTATAAATATATATATTTATCAGTTTATCAGTTTTGAAACTCTGATATACATATTAGGAATAGAATTCCACTTTAAGAGATACACATAAAGATACACAAATATATATAAATGTCTCTCTTTACATACATTTGTCTTAATATAATATAAATTTTATTTTGTAATTTCCAGTTATTTTAATGCAAAATGGTTGTAATAAATTTACTAGTGGTGAGGTTTATTTAAACACTAATATATCTCTTAAGAAACAGGCAAAGTAATCTGAATCTTGTGCTCATTTAACTCATATTCAATTTACTGACTAAACATATATCCAAAATATTCACAAAATTTTTGTAAGCGCTCACTTCCAATTTTATTCAATTATAACCTAAAAGTATGTATGTTTTATCATATTAAATTATTTTTGGATTGCTTACATTACTGTTCTAAATTTGCATCCTTTTTAATTTCTTAATATTAATGCTTCAATAGCCAACATTGCTTTGATTTCTCCTGAATACTTTTACTAATTTTAGATCTATATAAAATGTATTTAAGGACAACTTCTTTCTTTCTTAAAAGTGATATACATACATAATGGAACTTTTCAGTATAGTGCTTGACTCATAATATCCTGAATTAAATAATACATTCTATGAAAAAAAAGCCCTTGTGTTGGATGTTTGTTAGGGGAAGAAAAGGGCAGTGGTTGCCTTTAAGAAGCATCTAAATACAAAAATTCCCCTGTACTTAGCAATTTTCACCTTTAAAACTTTTTTTTTTCATTTTTTGTTTGTTTTAATTCTTCGGGCTTCCAGGGCTGGAAGTTCACTTTCCACAGAGCCTATACTCCCTTTGCACTTCATTCTTTGTCTTACAAAGTTCTCAGCCCTTTCTTTCTGTACCCTTAGTGCTAAAACTCTTCATTCGACAGATACAAAAGCAAAGTGAAGGTATGGCTCCATACCTGCATATACCATTTTTATAAAGGAAAACAAAAAAGATGGGATGGTAGGGAGTAGGACATGTAAACAAAATCCAATAATCATCCCTTACTTGTTGATACTGTTCTCGACACTAAATGTTAAAGTCATACATGTTGGTGCTTAAATGGACTCAGGATAAATGAAAATATATTTTTTCATCTTTTGGCACTAGGCTTGTTGAAATTGTGCAGTATGCTGTTTCACTCCCATTTGAAATGCCAGCGTAGAATTTTTAGCATCATGAGTATGTTGTGGGATCAACACAACAGACTGAGTATTGAGTTTGTAAAAATTGAACCTTGCATATTTTAAAATACACTTTTTACTTGTTAGGAAGTAAAAAGACAAAAAGTGAAATTTTAAAAAAATCACATCATATTAGGTATAATACAGATTATCAACAAAGAACTTCCTGTGCCATAAGTAGTATGAACATATTTAATCTTTTAAATATGTGCATTAAAATGTCGATTAAAAAATTAAATGTCCATTTAAAAAAACTAAACAATTCAGAAGCAACGCTTTAAGTAGCAAGAAAACAGTACTTCATGTATTATAAAAGAGAGAAATTACTTAAAACTTTCTTTAATCCTAAATTGTTTATCAGTTTTGAAACTCTGCACATAGTAGGGATAGACTTCCACTTTAACACAAACACTTTGGGGACAAAGCTTGAGTTTGACAGGGTGTTCCTCTTCTACTATCCATGTTTCTTAAACTCTTTCTTCATCAAGTGTCAAGGGGCCCTTCTTACTTATGACATTCCATCTTCAGATAGCTTAAAACTTTCCCAGGAAAGTTCTAAGTCCATGTTTCCCAAATGTTTAAGCTGATAGATATTATAGGACTTTTTTCCTCCGTTTGCTGAGCCCCCTCATCAAGCAAACATATTTTATCTACTCCCATTTTATGTTATCTTTTTAAATATGTATTTCTATATATGGAATATGCTTTTCATTTCTACAAATGGTTGTTTTTAAAAATGAAAATAGCTTGCCTTTCTGATTAGCAAAATATTCTATGCTCAATGTAAATAATTCAGATCATATATTACCACTTTTCATCATGTATACTTCTATTTATATTTTTTACATAAATGGGAACATACTATAACTTATTTTTTTCCCTTAACATAACATGTTAAAGATCCTAGGTCCATTCCCAGAAAACTGATTTGCTATGTTTTTCCCTAATGACTAAAGAGTATTCTACTAGGTAACTGGTATCTTAATTGGCTGATTGCATCCCCTATTTACTAGCACCAAATTTGTTTCCTATTTTCATGATCTGACACAATTTTACATTCTTGTATATACATTTTTACTCACCCTTTGGACTACTCCTTTAGGATAAAATCTAAGAAATGGAGAGCAAACACATTCTTTTAGTATGTTACAAAACCCAGATTGCCCTGCACAGTATTTATATCCTTGTCCTGTCCCACCAACAGTGTGGGAGAGTACTTACAATGCCCTGTATCCCCATACTCTTACTTATGCTAAGACATCAATTTAAAAAAAATCAAATCAATAAAAAATGAGATTTGTATTTTGTTAAACACCTTTGATTTCTAGTAAGATCAATGACTGGTCTGTCTTTGAGGTGATACTTGGAAAATACTTCCTGTTATGGACTGAATTGCATCCTCCAAAATGTATATGTTGTAAGTCGAATGCCAGTGTGGCTTATTTAAAGACAAGGCCTTTAAAGAGGTAATTATGATTAAATGAAGTCTTAAGGGTGGGGCCCTAATCCAATGACTGGTGTCCTTAGAAGTCACCAGGAATGCACATGCACAGGGAAAAGGCCATCTGAAGACATAGGGAGAAGGTGAGAGGCCTTAGGAGAAACCAACCCTGCTGACACTTTGACCTTGGACTTCCAGCCTCCAGAACTGACAAAATAAATTTCCATCTAGCCACAGAGTTTTTTTTTTTTTATATTAATAGCAGACCTGGCAGACTAATATACTTCCCCATTTCAAGATTGTAGCATCATTAATCTGAATTTTCTCCTCATATTTTATAATCTTATTCTTTTCATTCAAATCTTTGTTCTGTTATGTTTTATTTTTCTTAAAGACAGGATCTGGCTCTGTTGCCTAGGCTGTAGTCTAGTGGGTGATTGTAACTCATTGCAGCCTAAAACTCTTGGGCTCAAGGGATCCTTCCTCCTCAGCCTCTCAAGTACCTAGGGCTACAGACAGGCATCATCCCCCTGGCAAATTAAAAAAGTATGTTTGTAAACACAGGGTCTCGCCATGTTACCCAGACTAGTCTTGAACTCCTGGCCTCAAGTGATCCTCCTACCTTGGCCTCCCAAAGTGCTGGCTTTTCTGGTTTACAGGTGTGAGCCACTGCGCCCAGCCTTAAATTTCAAAATATAATTTAGTGGGAGGCAGGGTTCTTTTATATTTTTGCAAACACTAGCCATTCAAAACATGTTTTTGGAAAACCCATTCAGTACATTGATTTGAAATGTCACCTGTAGTGCATACTAAATTCCCAGGGACTTACAACTGGGTTTGCTTCTGGACTTTTTAATCTCTTCCATTGATCTGCCTGTTTACTCTGATGCTGGTATCAAACACTATCACATTTTCAATTGTCACACCTTAACAATATGATTTAATACACCACAGGCAAATTCCTACTTGTTATTCTTTTTTTCTCAGAATGTTTCTGGATAGTCCTACATTTAGTCTTCCAAATAAATGAGAGTTATGTTGTCATGTCAAATACAAAAGGGATCTCTGTTATACTTACAAATAGTTTACAGAAAATTTACATCTTTATAATGTCTGTCTTTCCAGAAAGGACATGTCATGACTCTCCACTCATTCTATTATTTTAGGCCCTTCATTTGGTTGGTTGGTTTGTGTGTTTTTCTTCATACAGGTTGAGTATATTTTTTGTTAAATTTATTTTTAGCATCCTTTGTATTGGGCCTGGACTTTGCGGAGGAAGATAAGATGCCCTGCTGTGTTGGTTTAAGTCTGAAACTTATCCCTCCTTCTAAGGCTTGGCTTATTACTAAAAACACCATTCTCGAACTTTGATGGGCTTCCAATCAGTTTTGTTCTTGGGAACTCCATGGTTTAAAATACAGAACCAGAAATCTTGAAATGAGAGGCTTCTCCCTGCATCGCTACATCCACCTTGTCACTGATTCTCAATAGCTGCAAACGTGACCCGAGAAAGCTTTAGTCGCTTAGCAACAAATGGGACTAGCTCCTCCCCTCCCCATTCTTCTAGAAAGAAAGGCTTATGCCTCAAGGCCCTGAAGGGAAATATCAGTCAGAACTCACAGTAAAGGCCCTTTCTTCCTTAATCTGTCTTTGCTTATTTCCAAAAGCCAGTGCTGCATTCCAAGCTTTGGTCACAGGATGGACTTAAAAAGGGATGTCTCCTCACATGTGGGAGGGAGCTTGCATTGGTAACTGCCTCAGAGAGGCTCGGGTGCCAAGAATTCTCAGCTCCCCATCCTGCAGGATAACCTTATTCACTGTGAGGATCCCAACCTTATCCATAGAAACATAGCTTACTAGAAGACTCTACTGCTGTCATTGAGGGCTCTGAGGGCCAAAACCAGGGGCAGAGAAGGCTTCCTCTGCAGAGATACATAACACCTTTGCAGATCCAGATCTGTTTCCCACCAGGCAGCCCAGGGCAAACTTGAGTTCCTGTGTTCTTTTTTCAACTGTACTTCATTTATGGCTACAAGGAGTTACTGATTCACACTTCTGTTCAGCTCATTGATTTAATTACCCAAATTTAAAAAAAAGAAAATTGATCTCAACCAGAGCCTTTTTCTGCCGGGACATAAAGCACAGTGTGGCTGTCCTTGGTCAAGTGTCTGTCCTTGATCCAATCAGCTGTAGCCAGAGGTGGGCTAGAGTCAGAGGAAAAAGAACGTGGCCCTTATTCCTGTTGTTGGGATACTATTACAAGGAGTGAATGTGACTAGGCAATAGTGATTAGCGTTTCTAGCATAATGTCCTTTGCTATTACCTTTTGAGTTGCATTATTTTAGCTCTCTTTTACATATCATACAGACGACTTTTGAGGTCATTGGAGATTTTGTCTATTAAATAAATAAGTTGTTTAATCTCATTTTTATTTAGATTTAGTAATAGCAATATTTAATCTAATAACTTAAAGTAAATGTATTAAATGACTTAATTTAATAAAAGCAATCAGCATTTACAGAACTCTTGGTATGTGCCAGGTATTGTCATAATCTCTTGTTATATAAATAACATTATCATTTAATTCCTACATGTAGGTTATCATCCCCATTTTATTGATGAGAAAACTGAGGCACAAACAGGTTAAGAAACTTGCTTGGTAGCACATACCAAGTAAGTAAACAGTGCACTAGGACTGGAACCTGGGCTAATTGCTTGCAGAGTGTGAGTTTCCCTGCTTACCTTAGTTTCAGTCTTCTGTTATTTATGCTGTTTCTTCAACTTTTAATGCTTTGCCTCCTCTGGTCTCCTTGGTACTGTTCCTGTCCACTTCAGGCCTCCCCTCTTCAAATTAGGGCTCTCCCCTCCTTCATCTGAGGGAACTTGGTAACTACGAAAATGTCAGATCAGAGAAGCAAAGTGAGGAGGGACAGAGTGCTCACTTTACATTCCAGAGATGCCAGCATGGCCTAGGAATGTTGTTGAACTCTGGTGGGAAAGAAGCTCAAGTCCCCATCATTCCTCAGAGCCTGCCTGCAGTGCCAACCTTTGTCTCTCTAATATTATGGTTTCCCAGAATTTACTCACTTTCCTATAAGTCTGTGCTACCCCAGGGAAAAAAAAAATGGTATCTGGGTTCTAAATGCTGCCATATTTGGAAGAACTTCTTTAAGATTTGTGGTCTGTGTTTGGTATCATTCCCGATATCAGTATTACTCCCCTGTGCACTCTGCATCCCACTGCACTGTACCTGACGTTGGTTTACTTCCGATCACAGAAGTACGTTTTTGTTCGGGAGTAGAATATGTGCCCTTATGCTGCCATCATTCTGGAATTGTTAACTTCCTTTTGATTCATCTTACATTCCAACAACATGAGGAAAATTTTTCAGCTATCCACTGTAGCCATTAAAACTAGGCCTAGGTATTTTAAGAATAAACAACCAGCAAAAATTTATTTTTTCTGTACATAGGCTGCACTTAACTGGGGTGCCTAAAAAGTAAATTTAAAGGAAACTAAGAATAATGATAATAACAAGTGGTAATGTTAATATTTTATGTAAGAAAATCATTCAGCATATGTCTCTAGTATAAGTGAATAATTATCTACCAGGAATCTAAATGTCATTATAAATGCTATGTATTTATAAAGAAATCTTATTGAAACCAGGAAAAACATTAAAAGAACATTACCCTGCTACATGGTACAAAGTTCATCAGTTTCTCGTTTGTAGTTTGTATTCTGGGATGTAACAATGAATTAGATTCTGAATGTCTGACAAAATTTCACAGACTCCAGTAAAGTCAATGGAAGTTTTTCATGAGTCAGATCATGTTCCTTAAGTATTTAAACCCGAAATATGGATTTGGACTAATAGATGGATGAGAAATCAATTAAGGTCAAGCAGTTTATAATTAATGTGTAGGCCAATGAGCATTGCAGAAAGCTAATTCCAAAAATTATGCCAAAGTAAGACAAAATAATTTTTCAGATAACTGAGAGAGTGCTCACTGAGTCTTACACTTTATTGGAAAAGGTAAACAAAATGGAGAAGTGATGTCTCCTTTTAAAAGTAATTTAAAGTTCCCGTGCTGTGATTATTACACATTGCACACCTGTACCAAAATATCTCATGTACCCCTTAAATATAATATACCTACTATATACCCACAAAAATTAAAAATGAAAGTAATTTAAAGATTAGCTGAAAAATCTTTATATTCCATGAGAATCATCTGTCACATCCTTCTTGAAATCTTACCAATAAAAGTAAAACTGTGTGTGTGTGTATTTCATTAATGTTCCACAAACTGGTACAAGAAAAAATTTCTGAAGTATTTTTTCTATTACAGAGAAAAGTCTAAATATAATATCTACTAAACCTCATAAAGTACAAAATCCTTTCTCACTGCTAGAGTCCTATAATTGGGATGCAACATGATCAGAATTATTTCTGGCTTTGCAAACATCAATTATGAAAACCATTAGAATTGTGTTTTTACCAGTAACTGCTTACCACGTACCTGAGAATTTGGTATACTTTTCACAAACGAGGCAGCTAGTGCAGTTTTATGTTATAACTTACCTCAAAATAGTACCATACCTCTCAAGGCACATCCTAGGTCTTGGAGATGCTGAGTGCCACACCGGAAAGTGTAACTACGCTCCGAGGGAAAAAGAAAAATATCACAAGACATGTAAACTCATGCAAAGGAAGAGGGTAGAGCAGAGAGAGCAAAGAGAACAGAGAAAAGGATAAAAATTTTAGAAGAGGAAATTATGACTGCTATTTCACTACAAAGTAATGATTCTGGTTTTAATGTGAAATTTTTTATTGCTTTTTAGTTATACTCTATACATCTTCCAGAGAAGAAAAAAATCGTTTAAAAAATTATGGCATATGGTAGAAAGCTAACCTTATGCCCTCATTGAGGGGGCAATTAATTCGGTCAGTGTTTAGCATCCAGTTGTAACCCTTTGACCCTTACAATCCCTTCCTGACAAACCTGGTTCATGGGCTATTCAGTGTATAATCTTTCCACATTCAATCATTTCCGTAATAAATTTTGTGGCTCTTTTTATTATATATGAAATTATCACTTTACTTTAAAAAATTAAGATAAAATGAGTCTTCTTTACCATATTTTGAAAAGGATTTTGAAAATGTTTTGACCTGTTGCTCTCAACTTTGAGGACTGATCAAAGCTAATATACTGATATTCATTGCATACTGCTATTGCCTTCTCTAAGAAGATCCACAAACATGTGTATTATTATTCAAGGCAACCTGGTAATTTTCCCTTGAAAACATAATTCCTGAGCACCCACAACCCAGCAGCTATATGCAGTGTGTCAGCTTCACAGTTCAACAAGAAGAAATTTTAAAATTTCAAGCGGTTGAAGAATAATCTTTATTTGCATTGAGAAATATCTTTAGAAAGTGCAGTATTTTCCAGCTTGTCCTTTCTCTGCCATGACTGACATTGGCCTGGATCTAAGGAAGCTGGGACTAATGATACATGATTTCATCTGCCATGTGACATTGAGACAAATAGCTTGTAACAGAGCATGGAGTAAATAAATAAAATGGACAGGACCTAGAAAGAAGGACTACTGCTGATTAACAAACTCCAAAGTCAAAGGAAGAGACTGGTAATATAGATGAGTGACAAGGTTCCATGTGAGTGCAGATGCATAGCTGAGTGGGTAGAAGGGACGCTGGCAAATTAGACTGAGCGAGTCCTATCTAGAGGGATAGACTAATCTGCTGATATATATACATATATGTGTACGTATGTGTGTGTATGTTTGTGTGTATGTATACATTTTTTTAGAAGAGAGTAATTCCTTAAACATTTATTAGCATACCCTGATCAACACTTGTTCCTGAGTATCCTCACTTAGCCCATGGCTTTAAAACCATATGCAAATGATGGACAACACCAAACTATTCAGCTGAATGCTATACTTTCATATTCAACTTCCTGTCTGATATTTTCACTTGGACATGTACCAGCCATCTGAAATAGAACAGGTTCTGGGTTCTCTCCTTTGAAATCCAAATATTAATAGGATCTTCCCTAATTCTTTCCCATCTCAAAAAATAATGCCAGCAGGTGCAGTTTCTCAAGTCAAAACCTTGAAGTCATCCTTCTCTTTTTCCTATCTTCAAATCCATTAGGATGACCTATAGCTGTACATTCGAAATATGCTCAGAGTCAGACAACTCCTCACCATGTCCACTACTACAACTTTAGTTTTATATCTGCCCTCAAGAATTGCAAATCATTCTCTTAACTGTTTCCCTGCTTCCACTCTAGCTTTCTCATCGTCTCTTCCACAAAGCAACTAGAGATTCTTTTAGATAATAAAAATTAATACATTTTTCAAACATAAAGTGCTCCAGAAATACTTCGCTTTGCAATGATACTACTGCAGAAAATAAAAGGCTATTTAATACACCTCCACCTTGAAGACTTACCCCCTTTTTTCCATATTTCTGAATACTACTAAATATGCACATCAATTTCATCACAACTATCACTCGAGAGCATTTTGTCATCATCTGAAGTACTATACTTCTTCTCTTGTTAATTATTTTATGCCTCTAAAATAAAAGTTCCCAAAGGGAGGCTTTGTCAGTGTATCCACAGAGGCAAGAACTATGCTAGGCACAAAGTGGTTACTCAAAAATGAATGGATGGATGCAGGGACAAATGAAGAGTTCAGATTTAAATGCAGGCATATAATCTCAAAACTTATGCTTTTGCCAGTAAATAAGTTGACTCCTAGGATAGTGCTAGGAGTCACAACAAAGAGTTTCAATTCTATTCTCAGAGCAAGCAGTTATTGAAGGGTTTTAATTGAAATAATGGTGCAATTAGATTCACACTTAAGAAAGATTGTTTTGACAGCATCCAGGAAAATATTTTGGATGAAGGAAAACCACTTATTAAGATTTGCAATAACCTGAGAAAGAGATGCTGGTGGACTGGAATTGGATTGTCACAGAGATTAGAAAGACAGGCCAGTAAAAAGTTATTTATAAAATAGATTCATCAAGGACTGGTGACTGACTAACTGTGGGGATTAAGCAGACTGGAGTTAATGGTAATTCACAGGTGCCATTCTCTGTTCCAAGTACTAGCAGGTTTGGAGAGACGATTAGTTCAGTGTAGACATGTTAAGTTTGGATGTCAGTAGGATATCCACTTAGAAGTATCCTAAGGCCAGCTACATACACTCGATATAGAGATCTAAAGTCTGGTGCATTACCCTTTTTAGTTATTCAGTAGATAACTTATAGTTGGAGCTATTGAAGAAAAGTTCATCTAAGCAGACCATGAAGATTAGGAATTGAAAAGAATGTAAGATAGAATCATAAAGAAAACAGGTAAGAGATAGGCAGAAGAAGAAAAGCTTGCAAAAGGGAGTAAGAATGAGTAATTAGTGCATAAAAGCAAAATCTACTGTTGTTTGCCCAGAAAAAACTAAAGCAACTTACTGAAGTGCCTAATATATTCTCAAGAAGTAGTATGCACCAGGAGACTCTGAATCCAATTACAACATCATTCAAAAGAGCTAATGTGTAAAGCCATCAGAATCAAGTATATGGACAAGCTGGGAAGGCATAATGGGTTGATCAATACAATGTCATGCTTGGTATTAAATATGGTATATGATAAATAAGCAATAACAATAACAGATAGCAAGGTGCTGGGAAATGTCTAGTAGAGGAATGATGACAGAGAAAATGATAAAAGAGAAATGAAATATCATATAAAGCTAACAGCTTATATACCCATTCTCGATTTTCCCTCTATACTCAACATTTACTTGTAAAATTTAGCAAAACTCTGAAATCTCTGTAGATTGCCCTTCTCAGCATACATTTTAAAAACCCACTTTAGGTAGCAAACTTTTATGAGTTTCATTCTGTTGTACATAACCAGACATGTTGCTCACTGTTAATTCTCATGATAAAGAAGTAATTCTAATGACAAAATCAGCTAATTGTCCAAGGTTATCTCTGAGTATTATAGCAAGATCTCTTATATTGCTGCTTTAACAATTATGAAAGATTTTTTTCAATATAGTTTTATATATCAGGGTGGGTACTCAGAATAAAAGTTGAGATTACGATTGAAAATACGTCTTATTGAGTAATAGCTGACATTTATTGAAATAATTATTATATACTTGGGAACATTTTAAGTGCAACACACATATCAAATAATTTAACCCACACAACAACTAGAAAGTAGATTCTATCATTATTGTCATTTTGCACATGTGGAAGCCAACACCCAGAGAGTTTGAATGTTTCGCTCGGCAGAGCCAGGAGCTCTTGCCTTCTGACTCCAGCACCTATGATTGTTTTCTTTTCAGCTGTTTTGCTTCCAATATTTTATCATGTTGGCCATTCACTTAACATTTATTTTGTGGTTAGAGCTAAATCTCATACAAAGACTCATCTCTGTCATTGTATATGATGTACTCCTAGATTTTTAGAATTTACAATAGAAGCAAATTCTATTGTGTTGCTATTTGAACTGAACAATCATACAGAAATTGAACTCAATAATAAAGCACTTACATATAGATTTTAATATGAAATAAATATAAAATTCTGATCAATATTTAATCTCTTGCAAATAATGGGCTTATTTCCATTTCCTGGTGAGAAAACCTCAAGAGATCTGGTCAGCTGTCAGAGCAGATGACTGGGAAGGGAACATAGCTAGGTCAAGTATCTCCAAAGTAGTTCCTGAATGCCTAGTCCCTTTGCACTGAGATTATTTAAAGCATGCACCGCACACCTTCTGAGTTCGTCTTGCCACATTTACCCTTTGTTATCATAAATCTCCAGTTTTCTGTAATTTTTTATACCTTCATCAATACGCTTGTTGACTGATAGGCATTTCTGACTAATTTTACTCTTAGAAGACATTAATAATCTAGAAATAATTTTATTTTACTATTTATATTTATGTTAGCATTTCATATTTAAAATACAAATAAAACACCACATGTGCTTATATTTTAATATTTTCCACAAATGGACTTTAATGTCATATCCGTCTGATGAACATGGGTAAAATGATATATATAGATGGTGAAATTAAATCTTGGAGTGACTGAGCCAGACAGCAAAGTCATGAGTTTGACTTTAATAATAATGAATAGATTCTTATAATTCAAATAAATGACTAGGGAGTATGGAATAAGTAAATTAATGAGACTTTGTATTCTCGATTGCATTCTAGACAGAGAGATAAATATGTATAGAGATACTACAGTAATATATATATACATGCACAAAGATACACAATCGGTTGTGCATGTTAATGAGCGTTGCTCAGGGAAATATGCATCAAAAGTGTATGACCATTAGCAAATGAACCTGGACCTTTGTAAGCTAGCAGTGGAAATAGCAAGCAGTAAGGGTGCTTGATTCATAAGGATTTTTTTGCTTTGTTTTTTATTTATTTAAAAAACACAACTAATTTTGAGTTCAAAAAGTAAGTACAGAAAGGATGAGAGGTGGGTGTGGTATTGGAACTGTTCAGTATCTTGACTGTCAGATACAGGCAAAAATGCAGGAAATGAAATTGTAAAGAACTTCACACACGTATGTACACTATACACTCATGCATACGCATGAACTCACAAATGAGTACAAATAAAAATGAGAAGTGTGAATAAGATTGCTGGATTGCATCAATATGGTTGAATATTATATTATGGTTTTACAAAATGTTACCATTTGAAGAAACCAAACAAAGTATACAAGGAACATTTGTGTATTATTTCTCACAGTGTCATGTGAGTACATGTACAATTATCTCAACGAAAATTACAATAAAAAGTAATTAGATAATTCTAAATTAACTGTATTAAACAGTGAGTTAAAATAAAAATCAAATTAATTTTTTAAAAATCTACGTTTTTAACATGAAAAACCGTACAAGTATTTCTCGACTCAGATGATAATTATAATAATACCACAACAATATCATAGAAGAACAAGAAAAATTGCCAGCACTTGTTAAGTATTTAGTATATCTGACATTGATGTGAGTGTTTTGGTTTTATTAACTCATTTAAACCTTATAACAATCTTATAAGATTGATATTATTTTATCACCATTTTATAGATAAGAAAACTGAGAACAAGAGAAATGAATAATTCTGCCCAGATCAAATATAGTAAGATGCATATATATGATATATAAAGTAAATATAGGACGATATAGTATATTAAGATGAAGCATAGTAAGTGTCAAGACTTGAATTAAAAGCAAGACAAATTTCTTCCTTCTTTTTTTTTGAGACTAGGTCTTGCTCTTTCGCCTAGGCTGGAGTGCAGTGGCGTGATCTCGGCTTACTGCAACCTCCACCTCCTGAGTTCGAGTGATTCTTCTGCCTCAGCCTCCCCAGTAGCTGAGACTACAGGTGCCAGCCACCACGCCTGGCTAATTTTTGTATTTTTAGTAGTGATGGGGTTTCACCATATTGGCCAGGCTGGTCTTAAACTCCTGACCTTGTTATCTGCCTGCCTCAGCCTCCCACAGTGCTGGGATTACAGGTATGAGACACAACGCCCAGTCGGTAAATTTCTTTTGGCCTTTGACTATCTTCAGTGTACCCAAATCTTAATGCAAATCCCCCCTTACTCAAGATAATAAAATTAAATAATAAAACAATGATGGTTTTATATTCAGTTTATTCAACAGTTTTAAATTATTAACATGTGTTATCTACAACATGGTGGTAGTGAGATCAAATGCACAAGTTTACAAGTTTGATTTACTCATTCTACAAATATTCATTAAGCATGGCTATATGCAAAGCGACATCATGAAAGCTGGGAGAAATATGAAAATACATAAACTACAGTCCTTGCCCTCAAGGAGCTCAAAGTGTGTGAGAAAAGATAAGAAATGTAGGTAAATAGATTTAGTGCAAGACAATATGTGGTAAGATTGAAATACATGGGAAAAATAAAATATTTAGAAAAATGAAATAAAATATGAGTACAAAGGTAATTCAGAAAGGTGTCTCAGTTATCATATTTAACTGGTTTTAAGTCAATGAAAGGTAATTTATGAACTTACAAACTCAAAAGATCACTAGAGGTAGAAGTTGCAGGCAAGGCTTGATCCAGCAGCTCTATGGTATTCACCAAGGAGCAGTTTTGTTTCTCTAAGTTTCTTTCTATTGTGGCAAGTTTATTGCAAGCCTGGTTAACCTTGTGGTTGTAGAATGACTAGTATTTTGGAATATGCAATTTTGCAATGACATATTGGAATGACAACCATGATAAGAGGGTGGGTGGGCATGAGAGAATGAGAAAATGGTTGATAGACTAAATTTCTTACCCAAAGCATCAACTAAAGTCTTGGGCTTCCTCCTAACTTGACCACATAAGCCCTGTGCTGACCCTTGACTAATCTCTTTAACCAGGGAAATTCTGTGTATTAAGCTGGCTTATTTCCTGATTCACATGCCCTATCTATGAACTTATCTCTGCTGTAAGGGGGCTTGTGACTGTGTCAGTCAGATTGGCATCAGCTAATCAGGATTCAATCTTAGGGTAACTGGACTGGCTTAATTCTACCCAAAATATGCGGCTGTTTGACAGTGAGGGTAATGTAGAAGGGATACCAGCAGGCAACCAAGTATGTCCACTGCAGCCCCATTCCATGCATCCATACATATCCTCCTTCCCATACAAAGGCCTTCTTGGAAGAGGTGGCATTTGAGGTGGCTGTTGAACAGGAAATAAACATACAATTCACACTTTTCTCTGTGATTTCAAGAGGCATTTCAAGGTCTTTTAGTAAATTAAGGACATCATTATATTCAAATAATTGGAGTGAAGAAACAATGAAATGTTGTTTATTCTAATCCCCCAGGTAAGTATTCTGTTTCAAATAGAGAAAGCTGTTTCTAGAAGCAAAGTTGTTTTTGCTCTTACATTCTATGAAGAATCACCCCTTCGTCTTGCCCTTTCCCCAACTAACATCTGAAAGTCAATTTTTCAAAACTGAAACATGATCAGTTTCATGGATGAAGGTGGGTGCTTAATTCATAGTGAGACAGTCTATTCCAAACATTGAAATGGATTTATACGTCCATGTTTGTGGAGAGACTTGATATCCCTTGTTTGGAAACATCTTTGATGTTCTGCAGAGGCCTCGGAACCAACTTCTCCTAAATTCCTGTTATTCACTCTTTCTAGCAGAGGTCTGAAACTCCCCTGCTACTGCTTCCCAACTTCCAAGTTTGAGTCTACCCTTCTATGTTTCTGTTTCCCACAGTGAATCCAGTTTTTCTACTACGTCTTGTAAAACTTCTATTTCACTTACTTAAACTCCCGGCATAGTTCCTTGTGTATAATTGTCACAAAATAAATGTTAAATAGATTGGAGTCATCATTTTCTGACCTTATTTCATTACTCACTCTCCTTAAGTGAGACTGGATTTCCTCAGAAAATACTACAGTATATATCTAGTCTTATAGAAACTATACCTTTGCTTCCCTTTCTCATGCCTACTTGATGGGAAGAAGAGAAAATAACTGATTCTTGGATCTCCAGATTTTTCACTCACACTTACTCTTCCATTTTATTCTGTGATGTCTAGCTATCACGATATACCACTTTTCAGCCTTTTTGCATTTCTACCTTTCTCTCTGTCTTCATTCCCCAGGAAAGACTGGCCCTTCTTTGTTATTTTCAGAATTTCATCATCTGCCTCATATTTTTCTCCTGGTATTTAAAATTTGGTTGCTATCCTCAACAATGTCAAATTCTTGGTTGAATCTTCACATGATACAAATAATTTAAAATTCTTGGCTTTCCTTAAATCCACCAGGCTATGTGTCTTCTCCATAATGTCTCTCTGGCAGCATGACCAACTCCTTGCAAATGGTATCCTCACAAGGTTCAGATTCACTAAGATTTAAGCCTTAATCCCTTTCTTCTTTGACCATAAACTTGCTTAGCACTTGTCTCTCTTTCACTGTACCTGCTCTCCCTCTCCATACAGAGCTTCCATCATGTCATCCTTTCCACATAAAACTTAAATATTCAGTTGACACCTCTTGCTACAACCTCCTAAGTTTGTAAACTACTCCTCAGTGCTTCAATCTCAAAGAAACTAGGTTTCCACAGTGCAGCCCCCTACCTTGAAATCACTTCAGTTTTTCTTTTTCCCATCTCAATTTCTTGACTCCATCTTATATACCAAACCTGTTTCATGGGCAGTACTGCTTAATTTGCTTTGCTCATCCAAAGTCTATAGTGATTCTCCTTTACCTAAAATGATACTAGGTTTGTTGAGCAATCACTCAGTGAATGCCACACTATGCATATTATTGACAATGCACGAGTCTGACACACAAGTATGAGGAAACCACAGCTTTGGGAGAGGTTTGAAAAATTGCCTAATCATGCTACCTGACTTCAAACTGTACTACAAGGCTACAGTAACCAAAACAGCATGGTACTGGTACCAAAACAGAGATATAGACCAACGGAACAGAACAGAGCCCTCAGAAATAATATCACACATCTACAGCCATCTGATCTTTGACAAACCTGAGAAAAACAAGAAATGGGGAAAGGATTCCCTGTTTAATAAATGGTGCTGGGAAAATTGGCTAGCCATAAGTAGAAAGCTGAAACTGGATCCTTTCCTTACTCCTTATATGAAAATTAATTCAAGATGGATTAGAGACTTAAATGTTAGACCTAAAACCATAAAAACCCTAGAAGAAAACCTAGGTAATACCATTCAGGACATAGGCACGGGCAAGGACTTCATGTCTAAAACACCAAAAGCAACAGCAACAAAAGCCAAAATTGACAAATGGGATCTAATTAAACTAAAGAACTTCTGCACAGCAAAAGAAACTACCATCACAGTGAACAGGCAACCTACAGAATGGTAGAAAATTTTTGCAATCTACTCATCAGACAAAGGACTAATATCCAGAACCTACAAAGAACTCAAACAAATTTACAAGAAAAAACAAACAACCCCATCAAAAAGTGGGCAAAGGGTATAACAGACACTTCTCAAAAGAAGAAAAGAAGACATTCATACAGCCAACAGACACATGAAAAAATGCTCATCATCACTGGCCATCAGAGAAATGCAAATCAACACCACAGTGAGATACCATCTTACACCAGTTAGAATGGCCATCATTAAAAACTCAGGAAACAACAGGTGCTAGAGAGGATGTGGATAAATAGGAACACTTTTACACTGTTGGTGGGACTGTAAACTAGTTCAACCATTGTGGAAAACAGTATGGCGATTCCTCAAGGATCTAGAACTAGAAATACCATTTGACCCAGCCATCCCATTACTGGGGATATACCCAAAGGATTATAAGTCATGCTGCTATAAAGACACATGCACATGTATATTTATTGCAGCACTATTCACAATAGCACAGACTTTGAATAAACCCAAATGTCCATCAGTGACAGACTGGATTAAGAAAATGTGGCACATATACACCATGGAATACTACGCAGCCATAAAAAAGGATGAGTTCATGTCCTTTGTAGGGACATGGATGCAGCTGGAAACCATCATTCTCAGCTAACTATCACAAGAACAGAAAACCAAATACCATATGTTCTCACTCCTAGGTGGGAATTGAACAATGAGATCACTTGGACACAGGAAGGGGAACATCACACACTGGGTCCTATTGTGGGGAGTGGGGGGAGGGATAGCATTAGGAGATATACCTAATGTAAATGACAAGTTAATGGGTTCAGCACACCAACATGGCACATGTATACATATGTAACAAACCTGCACGTTGTGCACATGTACCCTAGAACTTAAAGTATAATTAAAAAAAAAAAAGATTTCCTAGTGTTCCACATCTAGTGAACGGGGCTGCTAAAAATCAGCCCCAGGTCCTGTCCTTTACTCCACAGAGAGAAAGCTTTGGCTGAGGTTTCCAGGCTTTCTGTAATCTGTTTTGAATTTTTAATTTTTCCCTCACTATTCCTCAGCATGAATTATACATTCAAGTTCAATTGGTTTACTTGCAACCCCATGGACAAATCAGTGATTATTTTCATGTTGTATTCTTTGATTACAGTCTTTCTGGTAGAAAAATGTAGGTGTAGAAACAGTTTACTCTTACTTCTGTATTTACTCAAATCCTTCTGAATTTCTAAGGAATCACTCAACTTCCACCTCCAGAAGATTTTCTCTGCCTATCAAGTACACAGTGGTTCCTCTCTCTTCTGAATTCTTACAGCACTTGTTTGTATAACTCACTTGGAACTTTATCATGCAGGTTTTATATTCAAGTTGTCATATGCATATATGGGCTCTTATTCTAAAGAATATATGATCCCTGAGAACAGAGTGTGTGTCTTATGTCTTTGTGTCTTTCATACAGTGCTAAGTATATGAGAAAGTCATAGCACAGAATGTTGAATAAAATAAACTTATTTTAAAAAAAAAAAAAAACACTTGGTTCTAAGGTAGGAGATTTTTGTTTGCTTCTTGGCTTGTATATGTATTTTCCCTGCAAAATCACAAGTTTAAAAATAGGGTGTTTGTGATGATTAATTTTATGGGTTAACTTGACTAAGTTAAAGGATGCCCAGATAGCTGGTAAAACTTTATTTTTATGTGTGTCTGTGAGGGTATTTCCAGAAGAGATTAGCATTTTTGTAAGTAGACCAAGTAAAGAAGACCACCCTCACCAACCTGTGAGGGCCTAAACAGAACAATAAGGCAGAGGAAGGGCAAATTCTCTCTCTCTTTTTGAGTTGGGACATCCATCTTCTTCTGTTGGGATATTGGAACTTCTGGTCCGTCAGCCTTTGGACTCTAGGACTTACACCAGTCTTTCCTCCTACCCCCAGTTCTCAGCCCTTCAGGCTCAGACTAAATTACAGTCATCCCTTGGTATCTGCGGAGGTTTGGTTCCAGGACTCATGGAAAGTACCAAAATCCACAGATGCTCAAGTCTCTTCTATAAAATGGAGTAGTATTTGCATATAACCTGTGCACATCCTTCTGAATATTTTAAATCACTTATAGATTATTTATACTATCTAATAAAATGTAAATGTTATGTGAATAGTTGTTATACTGTATTTTTTTAGTTTGTATTTTGTTTTTAATAATTTTCTTTTCTGAATATTTTCTATCCATGATGGGTTGCATCCATGGAACCCAGTGCGCTGACTGCACCACCAGCTTTCCTGGTTCTCCAGCTTGCATACAGTAGATGGAGGGACTTCTTGGCCTCCATAATTATGTGAGCCAATTCTCATAATAAATCAATATATCGATCTCCTATTGATTCTGTTTCTCTGGAGAACCCCAATTAGTAAATACAGTGCTAGAGAATAAATTTCTTCTTCCTAAGCCTTCTCTGTGTTCTTGGCAACTCAGTGGCCACTTCTCACTCTTTATACAGAGTAAAAACTACCAAGTTTCTTCAGAGTCAATTAATTAACAAATACTTATTGAGCACCAGCGTAGTTTCTTGGTGGAGATTTAGGATTTCTGCTTCCAAGGGCATGGGGTTTAAGTGCTAAAGGGGCAGTCACTCTCCCTCATTTTGAATTTGTTCATTCTCCTCTTTGGGTTATTGGGCAACAAGCGTCTAAGCTACTACAGACTCATCCAAAGACTGGTGACCTTCTTAGACTTTCAAATGTTGTTCTACTTACTCCTCAAGATGTACCTCCTTTTTTGTCCTGGAGTTGACAAGGAACTTCAGTGGATTCTGGGTTCATTTGTGTTAAACAGTAAATAGAAATTGTCAGTCACTTCGGTATATTGATGACAAGTTATATCTTAAGTGAAGCTAAATGCTCATGAGCCCCTAAAATATTTGCCCAGAGGGCAGCTTTAAACTCTCTTGTATTTACTTAAGAAGACCAGAGGTCATGGCTCTGAATTCTTATTCTAACTAAGTAGGGTGTTTTTATTACCCCACATCTCTGGAATATGGCAGTGTTATCTTCCTACACAAATCTTGAAATTATTGCCCTGAAGTAACATTAAACGCATGTGATTTCAAAAAATGAAAAGCAAACCAATCCCAACAACCAAACAAGCAAAAAAACCGAAAAAACAAACAAACTTTAAAAATGGTTTTGGAACTGAGTGTGAACAGCCAAACAAGTTAAAAAAAAAAAAAAAAAAAAAAAACCAAAAAAAAAACTTTAAAGATGGTTTTGGAACTGACAGTGAATTGTACAGTTTAGTTGTACAGTTTTTGTAACTTTTTTCCTGTAAACCTAAAACTAATCTAAAATTAAAAAGTTTATTTAAAAAAATAGATTCTAACAACAAAAAAAGGATAGAAGACAGCATAAATGCCATTAGTCTCCCATTTTAGTCTTTCTGTTGTTTCAAATTCTTTTCTTACTATGAAGCCATTGGAGTAGGAACAGAAAATTCTATTCATTGTATAAACTGAATTGTAAGGTATTTCTACTTTTTCTTCTTAAGACCTCTTGCTTGATTTGCTGAGAGTCAATCAGATAAAAAATAAAACCCATTCCAACCTTCATGAGAGATAAAGACTTAAGTACATTGACATAATATATTGTCCTTCATATATAATCATAAGGCTGACACACTGTCAATAGCAGTCAGTTTTGAATTAAGCAGTGATGACATGTTGATGCTGAGCTATTCACAAAGAGCTAGAAGACATGTTCAGTGGAAGATAGGCCTGGAGCTTGGTTGGAAGTGGTACTGGGACTAAGTCAGATTCCAGTGCACCTGGATGAGAGTCAAAATAGTGTCTGAGGCAAATTTTGCCCACAGTATGAAATTCTTCCCACCTTTGGCCAGGATGATTACCAGGAACTGGACTAGAACAAAACTTGCCAATAGTGGTCCAATAGTGCACATTTCAGCCCAACAGCTTCAAAAGCGGTATACCCTAAGAGGTCTGCAGAAAAATCTCTCAGGGTTAAAGAAAGAAAATATTAGAACTTATATTTATTTTTATCTAAAAAGAAATACATTATACTTTATTGATATTTAGTATTTGAGTTGACCCTGGTATCCTCACTAGATCTGCTCATTAGCCAATCTTCAGTAGAAGGGAACATTGTTTTCACAAACCTTATTTCTATTAGAAGGGACTTTCCTAGGCAAAGTCTTGGTCTTTCGACTCCTCCAACCCAATACTGTCAGTCCTCTCCCTGGACTACCAGAATTCCGTCCTCTCCCTGGGGGACACTGCCTCTCTATAGCAACACCTAGATGGATTGAGTAAGTTTGCTATATCTGGGGTCTTTGTAGCAGGCCCATCTGGCACTTATATTAAGCTACGTTCTTTAATCTAGATTTCATAATACTAAACAGGAGAATTTGCCTTCATATGCTACATGTTGCTTCATTTCTCAGTTTGTTTAGAAAAGAGGCCCCATTGGAGACTCTAGTAGTCTTTTTTCACATATGATTATATGAGGTTTTTTGAGGGAAATGGAGGAGTTCCATAACTGGAGGGCTTGACAATGGCACCTTCATTCATTTATTTACTTTCAGTCTCTTACAGTTCACCCATGTGTGACTGATTTTATGTGTGTCAGATATCTTTCATTGGCCCCTCTAGATTTATTTTTCACTCCTTCTTCTTAGCCTTGAGAAAGGGCTCTCTTGTCTGTCAGCTTTTGGTTGGTGACATTTTCTGTGGTAGCCAGTGGCTATACTGGCTAATAGATACCTGCAAAAATATAAATAATCAATTCCTTAATGGTAGAGGTCATATTTTAACAATAAGTGAAACAGCAATTACTTTCAAAAAGAATATACATTTTGAAAAGGGATTTTGGGGATGGTCTCTACTAGAACATTCTTTTACAGTTTACGCAATGTAAGTAAATCTGCCATCTTTAAAAACACTTTTCATATTCTGATAGCTAAAAAATTTAAATATGGAATTTTCTGACATGCCAAAAATATTACAGTGTGTTTGAAGTGCATTTGTCAAAAACAAAATATCCAATCCTTTGATTACTTTGTAAGAATTATTAACATATAAAGATGGAAACTAAAATTTATAAGGAAAATTTCAAAATCATCTTTGTAGAAATTGGTGAGTAGGATTGAAAACAGTATCATGATGTTTTCAGTGCAGACAAATATATAATTCTTTCATTTAGTTCTACGTCTGATTGTGAGAAGTCTTTAACTATGACAAGCACTAAATCCAAGCATTACAATAAACCAAATTACTTTTTTTTTTTTTTTTTGAGACAAGGTCTGACTCTGTCACCCAGGCTGGAGTACAGTGGCATGACCCCGGTTCACTGCAACCTCCACCTTCTGGGCTCAAGTGATCCTCCTACCTCAGCCTCCCTAGTAGCCGGGACCACAGGCGCACTCACCACATCTGGCTAATTTTTGTATTCTTTGTAGATACCAGGTTTTGCCATTTGCCCAGGCTGGTCTTGAACTCCTGAGCTCAAGTGATCCATTCACCTCAGTCTCCTAAAGTTCTGTGATTACAGGATTGAGCCACCATGCCCAGCCAAACCAAACTTCTAAACAGATCTTTTAATTGCTGCAACTAAAAGTTTTAAACCAAGATTTTCAAAAATAAAAGTTTTGTTCATTCAAAATAAAATAATTAAAGATGGAAGGAGCCTGGTTCTCTGAATTACCGAGTGGTGCGTCACTCATTATAAACTCACAGTAAAATGTTATGTGATTAGAAATTAACTTTTAGTATATTAAGACTTTGAGATTTTGGTGTTTAGTTATGGTAGCTATCCCACCTTGCTAAGTACAGAAATTGGTACTTTGACATGTGCTACTATAATCACAATATCCAGAAACAAGTGGCATTAGTTTAGCGGCTGGCCAACAGAAAGTGAGCTATGATAGAGCAGCCTGGATGTCTGGAGTGTTCCGCTGTGTCTCAGCAGATTTTCAGTAAAGCTGTCATGGGAGAGCTTGGAAAGCAGACCACGCATCTACTGAGTCTGTGGCTCTAGGGCAAGCAGTTGGAACTGTCAGAGTGACAGTGAGTTGGCCACAATTTAAGCAAGAAATTTATGCACTCAGGTGAGTTCAGGCTGATCTCCAAGCAGAGAATGGACAGAACGAAGTTCAGAGATCAAGGGCCTTACATGGTTGAAAAGTTGATAGCTTTTGGACCCCAAATAAAAAAAGGTCCTGAGTGACAAAGAGCCAGTGAGATTTCTCAAACAACTCAGCCCTTCGGTAAATATCAGATTAAGAGAGATACTTTTCCACTGTAGCATATTGTTTCAGATAGCCTCAAGGTACCTGCCATCAAGCCGAAGAAGAAACAGGACTAGAAAACAAAGAGTAAGGAGAGTTGAATAACTACGTCTAGTAAAAACCTTGGCACAGGGAACTAACTGGAAGCAAATAGATCAGAAGCTTACTAAGAAATTTTTGAAATTATAGTGCCAAAGAACTCATGTGTTAGGCTAAAAAGGCCTTAAAAATAACCCACGGGAAGGAAGAGACATATGAAAGCTGTGCAAGCCCCAAGAAGATAATATTCCCCAACAATTATTTCTGGTATTGCCATGGAGGGCAGTAATGATTAAGAAAGAAACTTAGAGACAGTAGCCAAGAGCCACGGAAAGAATCATGAACAGACGAGAAACTACCTTACATTTTGGGTAGTTGCGGTGCCTACCCAGAAGGATTTAATGATTTCTATGGGTCATTGACTACTCTGTGTATCCTATTCTTCCTTTTTCTGAATGGAAACTTTTATTGCAGTTATGCTGGGGAGACAATATAGATCACCCAATCGAGGTCTTGCTAAATAATTTGCAGTTCAAATTGAAAATGTAAGAACTCTAGTTCAAAAAAGCAAGGAAGATGTGCCATTAAAAGTACTAAAATACAAAACTTTCTCTTATCTTCTGTGGTACATTTTGACTGGTAATGGTGTTTTATGTTTGTTACTTAATGCCATTCTAAATAAGGGAAAATCTAATTTTAACGTTCATCTTTATCTTGTGCAATGCCAGTTTTAAATACAGACACAATAGTATTTAACTTGCATGCAGAATTACTGAACTTACACAATTTGTATTTCTTGAGCTTATACATGCCTACGCATTTTCTTTTTCCCAGAACAGTGGAGATGCTGCACACAAGTAATTTGGCTATTTTTATTTTGCTTCTCAACGTGTGCATAGTCTAGCAATGCTCTCTACCTTTGGCTTACATTATTCCTTCCTAAGGCAGGAATAAAAGGAGAAGGAATTGTTCTATCATTCCCTTTCTTTCCATGACATCATTTTAGTGTAAATGGTGGCAAATACAGGGAAATATAGCCAAAGAAAAAGGATATGGTAAGATTCTTTGGACTTTTGTGCTTCTTAGAATGCTCCTGACTTCTTTTTGTGTCCAAAGCATGTTTTGGTTCCAATGGAAAAACGTGGTTTCTAGAAGCTGTCAGTGCTCTGCTCACTGAGTCGTAGAAGTAACATGGATACCTTTACTCCATTTTTTTTTTTTTTTTTTTGAGACAGGGCAGTGGCATGATCATGGCTTACTGCAACCGCCACCTTCCTGGTTCAAGCAATCCTCCTACATCAGCCTCCCAAGTAGCTGGAACAACAGGCGCACATTACCACCTCTGGCTAATTTTAAATTTTTTTTGTAGAGATAGGGTTTCACCATGTTACCCAAACTGGTCTCAAATTCCTGAGCTCAAACAATCCTCCTACCTCCCACCTCCCAAAGTGCTGGGATGACAGGCCTGAGTGACCGTGGTTTGCATTTGCTAAACTCCCTAACATCATAGGTCTACTGGAATTCTGTGTCATGGGACATTAAAAATGCTAATATATGGATGGCACAGCAAGGAACAGAGGACATACGTATTGCAGGTATCTCTTCTCATATGCATGCTCCGTTATCCCATAGCCAGGTCCAAGATCACATATCCAATTGCTGCCATTCTGAATGCAAGTACACCCAGTCAACAGCTGCCTCTGAGTTCTGTATCTCCAAATGTTCTTAGTATTCAACACAAAAGAGCTTACTGAGGCCCAGCTAAACAACTCTCCTGAACTACTTGTGGTTCATATCAAACATATATGCTTTTAAAAATAAAATGGAACAATTTAAAGGAATAAGGATTTAATTAAAAACATTTTGGTAGTGCTGGAAAAAAACTGTGACAGGAATAATTAGACATTAATCTCAAAGAAAGGCTTAGGAGGTCAGATATTGTGTCTATACTACTGTTATTTCACACATGACCCCCAGTACAAGTACTCAGTAAATATTTCTTTATGAATTGCTTGACTATTGTGTCTAAAAATTCATAATTTTAACAAATATTGATGTAGTAGAACATGCTACGAAGTCTGTTCCTAGTTCCAGTGCTTTTTAGCAGCCTTGGCTGGCTGGCTATCCAAATGATTATTTTCTGAGGTCTTTCATAGCCACATTTCATCACACTAGTGACAGCACTAAAGTGGTTGAGTGAATATAGTGCCTGTTCATAAAATCATTTCAGGTAAAGGGCTTCAAGATTTTTCCAGATGTTATTCAAATCTGTATAATTATTTACAGTAGGACATAAAACACCAAGGTCTCACGTATTTTTTTCCCTTAGTGAACTAAGCCAAGCCATGTGACAGGGCATCAAGGTACAATAAAGTTGGTCACTTCAGAATTTGTTTCTTCAAGCATTCTATTTTTTCTCTAAATTGTGGGTAACAGGAATTGACAGTCACATGAACTTTAAGGGAATTAAACGCAATAGGCTAAAGCTTTGGTGCCTTGTAATGAAAGGGCCACACACAGTGGGTGCAGATCACTAAGAAGTTATTATGTATCTGTTTTGAGATAAACACTTTGCTGCTGTTCTGTAACTTTTTATTACATTTTCAAAGAAAGTAAGCCAAACTGGTTGCCATGGAAATGATTATGATGTCACAGAGGATGATGACTTCTCCTAATCTATAAGCAGCAAGAGCAGATGTGCTTGTAAGAAACAAAGATCTTGTTTTCATACAAATGCTCTCAAAATAAAACACAAAGGAAGAAAAATACCCAGAGCACATAATGCAAAGAACAAGAATTGCTTCTAAATAGAATGTTTTACAAAGTTTTCCATAAAGCCTCAGCTGCTCCTCAAGACACAACCAGCTTGAACATGGATGGCAGACATGAAATTACAATATTCACAAAATTAGTATTCAGTTTGCAGAATCTCTCTTCCCAAAGCCTTCAGGCATACTTTATGTATGCACAATTACAGAAGCAGGTAATGAGAGAGATTCTAATTTCTTCCTATTGTTGTTATTGTACTTCGCTAGATAGGTCTTGATAAAAATTGCTTTGTTAAAAAGAAATCTAAGCAATAATTTATTAATCCTATTGAAAATATCTTTTGGCTCTTATTACAAGATACAGTGGATGATTTCTCTAAAACACATATTACTATGTCTATGGAAATGGGTAGTGACATATCAGCTTTTAGTAATGAATCAAAAAGTTCCATAACAATTAATAATCTGCAAGCTACACTAATTTTTTACAATTTTATTATTTCATATCACAATTAATTTCACTTCAATTATTAGAGATTTTAAAAAAGGATATTCAAAGTTTATGACTATGACCTCCTGAAATACATAGATATGATAAACAATATATCAAATGAATGGGTTGTGTCAAAATATATTACAATGTTTTCATTACATCACTTCGAATTTAATCTCATATGCCTTCTTGGTCATTGAGACTCTCCTAAATTAATTCTTTAGATTCTCAAATATTTCTCACAGTAACTTCAACTATTCTTAGAATTAATCAAAGTTTAAATGATAAAAATGAATGAATTATAGTCAAGTTCTCACTCTCTGCATTACAAAATCAACTTCCATCCAGTTTGCATCATGGATTTGCAAATAAGATTTTTAAGTTCTATTATAACTAAATGAGAGATTTGAACTGAGTGAAAATGAGACAAGTTAACTATTTCGATGGCTCCTAAGACCCTGCTCCTAAAGAGATCTACCACCAAATAACCTTTTACATGAAAACATAAAACATTAAGACCAAGACACATTGTGCTACAATTCTGCATTACTCTTAAGTGTATGTATATCCAATTTTATATTCAATTTACTGTCAAAATTAATTTTTATTTAGAAATGAAAAATATTATGAGAATTATATGAAAGAAAAACAAGTAAAAATAAACAAAAAAGAAAAAAGTAAAAGTTCACTATGTTCTGTAGCCTGAGTTACAAGAAATTGAGAATAAGTTAACAGGTGTTTCTGAATGCTAGACTTTAATCCTAGTTTTAGTTCTGCTATCATATTGAAGTCATATACTATTTTAAGACATAAGCTCACTTTTTTAAAGTACATAGTATGAAGACAGTACTCTGAATGAACACCAATTCTTGAGTTGTATATTAGGAACTGAAAGACTAGGATAATATAAATTCTGAAAAGAGACTAAAAACACTTGACAGCCTTTTTATAAACACTGAAAAGATTTAAGAGACACCAAAGAGATATTTGTTTAAGAACTACAGAAGACCATAATAGCTTGGTCAATTTAGACAAAGTGCAAAGGCCTAAATTTAAAAAGAACATCCGTATTTGAATTTAGAAGAAGAGAAAGGAAACTGCATTAAAAGTGCTTTTTAATGAATGAATGACTAGACAGCAGTGGAATATTTTATAACACTTTATTGATGAAGGCTTTTATCTCTATGATAATTTTTATTACAAGATAGTACCAAATCTGCTTAAAGCACTGTATTAAGAAATAAGAGCACTATAAAAACAGTTGACTGAGTCTTTCTCTAAAATTGCTCTAACATAGCAGTGTAGATAAGATACACATACATGAAAAAATGTATTTTATTGAGATAAATGATAACATTATTGATGTAGATAGTAAGTGCTAAATAAGTTAACCTAAAGGGAATTACAAAGCATTCATTTATAATATACGGTATCAGCATAGTTCAGGGGCAAAAATAAAAATGTGGTATAGCAATTTAACAGAATTAAAGCTGTATATAAATAAAGGGTAGCAGACTATGTTGTCTTCCCATATACATAGGTTTTTGTCTATAGTTTTTTCTACTGTTTTTGATCTGATTTCATTTAAAAATGCTGGAGCCAAAATTTTTCATTTTAAAGACTCCCAATGAGGGCAAACAAACAAAAACTAGGCAATTTTTAGTCTTTGGAGGAGAAAACTTAGTTGGCAGGTTGTCCTAAACTTTGTACTCCCTATGTAAGCATAGGTTAGTTCAGCTGATTGTTGCTATGTGAGATTTTTCTAGGCACTTATATTATACAAATGCTCTAATTTAGAGTTGACTGAGGTCTGGATAGAAACATTGGAATCTGATATATGTTATTTGGGGTACTACATTTTGAAGAACAAGCATAAGAAATGGGTACTCTGATGTGGAAGAAAATATGTTTTCATTAGTTTGATTTTTTCTTTTTAAAAAATGACATCAGACATTTGGGAAAAGGTTTTTAACTATTGGGAAGGAAATCAATATAAAATTAAGGTACAAGCCTGAGCAACGTAGAGAGACCCCTATCTCTAAAAATATTTTTTTAAAAGTTAGTCGGACGTGGTGGTACACATCTGTAGTCCCAGTTACTCGGGAGGCTGAGGTGGGATTATTGCTCAAGCCCAGGAGTTCGAGCCTGCAGTGAACTATATAGTCACAACACTGTACCTCAGCCTGGGCGACAGACAGCTATCCTGTCTCTCTTAAAAAAAAATAAATAAAAGAAAGAAAGAAAAGAAAATTAAGTTACGAAACAATGATCAGCTTTTATGTCACTGCAATAATTAACTGTAATAATTTCAATCACACTAATTTAAGAATGTCCTTTGTAAAACTGCTATTTAGAATATTCATTTGCTTATCAAAGAATTGCAAATATAACCCTTAGCCATGAATGAGGCATTGCTCTAAGCCTTGGTGTGATCAACGATAAATATTAACTCACGTAAACTGTATTAAAAGCAAAACTTAGGTAAGTTTCATTATTTCCATCTGCTATTAACAGATGAGAAAACTGAGACTATTAAGAAACTTGTCCAACTGTTAAGTAACACAGTAAATCATAGGAGCCTGGATTTGACAGCAGTTCTTCTGGATTGAAAGATCTTGATAATTATACAGCCAATGGTACTTTTGCCAGTATCGCCTGGGTCAAATGCCTCTTGGAGTACTGAGATGGGATTTTTTTTTTTTTTTTTTTTAATCTGGGCTGATGATTTTACAGGCTTCCCAGAGGACATGAGCTATGTAACGAATAGTGTGTTTCCTTTTTAACCTGATTACTATGTTTGCAGAAGTAAGTTTTGTGTTCAATTGTGTTTTTTCATAACCAAGATTTCTTGATATTTTTCTTTCCCCTTTGCATCTTAGTTTCTCTTATTATTTTCTGAATTTACCCTGAATTCGAATTCCTGTAGGAAGTACTGGTGGATAAATTAGTCAACCAACTTCAAAAAGCAGCCATAAATCAGTCTTGGAAAGAACTATTTCATGTTTTCCCATTTATAAATCAAAGGACTAGAGGCTACTATCAATTATTTAAGATAAAGCATAGCTAAACTAAAGGTTCACTTGACAGTGATCTTCACTGCTTTTAAAATTTAACAGGAAAAACATATACACATCCGATTATACTTGGCCTTTTCAAAATATTCATTCTCTCCTTCAGAAGCATTAGAAGAACCATAGGTCACAAGGCCCACTTCATATAGTAAGATGAGGATAATGGTAATCTCTTGATTTTACCATCCTACATAAAATGATGCCATGTCCTTTTATCTTTCCTCAAAGGCATGATTACAGGGTAGAGAATGAAACACTATGATTCCGGATGACTTCTCTCTATCTAGCCTGAGTTCTACCACTAGCTAGCTGGTTAACTTTGAGTAATCAATTAAATTCTATGAGTTAAATATTAGATGAGTAAATGTTTTCATTACACAAATCCACTTCTCCTTCCAGCTGGACTCTTTGATCACTCTCTGGTATTATCCCTTAATTTCACATAGGAAGAAACAAGGACAAGAGTAATGAAGTCACCCAAATCAGAGTAAAACAGGCAGGTAATGGCAGAGCCAGAATTAGAACAAAGGTCTCCTGCCTTTTAGAATTGTGTTTATTAAGAAATCAAACGTTGCAGATGCATCTCATCCTCCTCTCTCTGACCCTGGAGGTTACTGCTATTCCGAAAGTGGTGTCTTTCTTTTATATTTTATAATACTTTTACTACATATACATATGTACAAAACAATACATATTGTTTTCTATTTTTTTAAGAATTAACAATTTATATAAGAATCATTTTACAATTCACTTATCTTACCCAGCATAATATTTTAGGGAATTTTGTGGTGGTATACGTGTGTTTATATATGTATTGATTTATGTAGTACATATATATGTGTGTGTGTGTATATATATGTATTTGTTGTAGTATTTAGTAGCTGTACAACATTTCAATGAAATGATACACTTCAATTTGTTTATCCATTCTCTTGGCCAGTACCTTTCAGTCTTCTTTTGACCATGTAATTCATAGGGGGTAAAAATAGCTTTTACATGGTGAGTCAATAAATAGATAGACCTCTGATACAAAAATTTACCTTTTATTTGTCTTTGTTGTGTGTGACAAAGGTACTCTATTCGAATCTATTTTATTTTTTTTTAGATGCTGGTTATGACTGACTAAATATACACAGCCTGCTAATGAGTTATAACCAGGCATTTGAAAAATACTGTTCTGGGGGATATTTTTCAAACTGCTATAACATTTCCAATACTCTGATATTCCTGCTGAACATAGTGGGAAGCTAGTTGGGGGTGAGTCCAGCTTAGAATTTTTTCTGGCAATGAAATATGGAATTAAATAGGAATATCTTTAACATGTGGATCGTTTAGGTACAGAAAACAAGTTTGAACCATTGTTTTAAGCAGTGAGGCTGACTGTGAGGTAATTCTTAAAAAATGTGTGTAGATTTTTAAACAAATGATTAACATTTTGAATTCTTGTTGCTAGCATACTACTTTAAGAATTCCTATGGACAGTCTATTTGTAAACTGGAATGAATATTTTTTAGAAAGTGAATAAAAATCCCCCATTTTAATTTGATATTTATTTGTCACGGTCATTGAAGAATACCCCTAACTCAGAGAAATGGCTTTACCTACATTTCCATAAATTACATCAATAAGCTTTATGTCTTCATTGCATTACAGTAATATATTATTTGCAGACTAAAATACAAATGACCTCATTGACTTAAAGGTCTGCTGTGATGATGTTGTAATGAAGATTTCTGTGTTTAGTGAGTTGAGATCATTTCATTTTAAAAAGGGAATCTTCAATTACAATTTGGTTACACGTTACTGGCCTTTGAAGGTGCATTTTAGCCTATCGCTGTGACTAGAGACATAAGAATATTTTGCTTTTAGCAAGGGTGTTAATTTCTGCTTCCTTTTTGGCATTGGCATCTGACTTGAGTATTCTAATTCTTTCATCATCAGCTCTCAGTGTACAATGCTTGGCAAAATCTAGTGACTTCGATGAATAAACCAGTCTTCATATGATCCAGAGGCCTTAAGCTGCCTTGTTTTCTTACCCTGATTTTGAAGCAAGTAATGGAGTTGGCAGAGATAGAGCTGAATCTGCCAAAGCTCAGAATAAAGAACACTCAAAACATAAGTGCAAAAGAAAGCAAATAGTAGGAGGTTATCATCTCAATTAGGAGTCATTGTATGGCAGTGATCTGGAGGAACTTGGACTCTGATAAACATTTATAAAGGTTTCTTACCTAAGTCTATCAGTTTGCACTACAGTAACTGCTGCAATCACTTGCAACAATGCAAAGATATAAATAATAGTAGGCATATTTCACCTATGAAGGCTTGACTGTCCACTTGACTCCAGATGGAAAGAATGAGAAAGTTGACACAAAGATTGAAATGGAAGATGGGAGCTAAAGCTGAGGTCAACTCCTTTCTTCTGCACCCTGGAAGCGAAGGTTGCAGTGATCCGAGATTGCACCACTGCACTCCAGCGTGGGTGGCAAAGTGAGACTATGTCTCAAAAACAACAACAACAACAACAACAACAATCATAAAAACAACATTGCCTAAATGAAAGAGGTCTTCTTTGAGGCCAGTACTTCTCATCTAGGATGAATATGTAATGTGACACAGAAACCAGGACACTTAAAGAATAAAAGGGGGTACTATTAATAATTATGCCAGGACCACAGGTGTAAATTGAGACTGTTCTCGGCAAACCAGCTCATATGGTCAAATTACCCATAGTCCTCTCAAGTGAAAGCTTTTCATTTTCTATTGATTCACCTTGCTCAAGTTTAGATTAAGGAGTCAACATCCCCTATACAGTCCAAATACATTTTCAGAACATATACACTTTCAGGTAAAACCCCAGTTCCTCTGATGCTCATTCTTTCCAGCTACCACCTCACAATTCTTCCTCCTTGCATTTATTTATCAGTTTTCCAGGGATTCATTCTTCATAGACTTTGGCATCTAGTTCAGTATTTCCCTCTCTTCCCCAAGAGCTACATCTCCTGATTATCCTTTCATGTTTCTGATATTCCATCCCCTAGAGGCCATGACTTCTCAACCTCCATTCTGGATTCTGGTACCTTGTTCTCCATCAGAAATTTCTGTTCACAATCTTCTATACCTTCCTATCTCTCATTATTCCATCTTATGCAAATTATTTAACCTCACTGGGACCCAATCGAGGTCTCTGTATCCCTCTACTTCTACCTGTCAGTATCCTCTCTGTTGGTGTTCTTTGTATAGCTTACTTGATGATCCATTACTCCAATTCATTTCTTTAAGTCAAGCTCAACTTCTTTGATTCAATGTCTTCCAGCTCCACAGCCAGTGAAATTTTTTTACACTGGATCAATCCTGTGATTCATTCTTTTCAAGATTCTGTCTGGGCTGTGAGCCCAGCTACAGTTACAGCATTGAGCTTATTGATGGTTTATTTGTGGTCACCAGCCTCAACTGGGTCCTCTATTCGGCTTGCCTATTTTTCTACATTTTTTTTTTTTCAGTTAGCCTCTCTCACTTTTTTTATAAAAGCAACTATTTCAAATTTATTCAGTAGTCTCAAATTTTCAATCCAGTGGCTTTTCCTTTCACCCTTAATAAATAACATTGATACTTTCTTCAAACCTTTCCTAAACTTCCCATCATGACAACTCACAAAATTACTTACATCTTCAACCTTCCTTTTTTACTTATCCTAAGCACA
Source organism: Colobus angolensis palliatus (assembly GCF_000951035.1). NCBI lineage: Eukaryota > Metazoa > Chordata > Mammalia > Primates > Cercopithecidae > Colobus > Colobus angolensis. The sequence continues at coordinate 7,631,573 of NW_012123487.1, forward strand.
TGAGATATGTCCTCTTCTAGCTGAAGTTACTCATGCCAACTGTGCAAGAGATCCTTTTCTTTCCTATTCCCTCAGGGACCCCACTTTACCAGTTTTCTCATTAGCACTGAGATATGTCAAGGTCTTACTTAAAAGACAAAACAAAACAAACAAGAAACTTCCCTCAACCCCACATCTTCCTGTAGCTACTAGCTTCTACCTTTCCTTTTATAGCAAACTTTTTGAAATTATTGTCTATACCGACAGCCTCCATTCCCTCGCTTATTCTTTTCTCAACAACTCTGCTGTCATTATTACAGGCAGAATTTGATGGTGTTAATCTCTCCTTTTCTCATTCTTAGATCTTTTAGGTTTCCTCTCAGATCTCTACGGGGCTCCATTGAGACAGGTTGTCTCAAAAATACTGCTGTCCCCCATGAATCGACTTAAGAAGGCTGGCTTGCTTATGAATCCACTGACATTCTAAAGCAGGTAGAAGGATGGTGGCCATATTTTCGAGGGACAGGAGAGAAGTCTGGCCAGGTGACAGGGACAGTGCTGAATGGCATGACCTTAGTGAGCTCCACTTTCAAGTGACTGGCCATTAGCCTTAAACTCAAGTTTACAGATACACTACTGTACTGTTCTTAGAAAGGAAAACCATACATTTCTAAACTCATAAGAAATAGGTGGAAAAACCCCAGAAATATCATTTGTTTATAAAGAAAAATATAATGATCATGTATATTCCCTTCACATATTAAAATCACATGGAAAGTGAAAATATCAGAAAGTTGCTAATGTTGGGTTTAGAACTGATCAAAGAGTTTTGTGTATGATAGACTGCCTAATGGCACCAGGCCTGACAGCCTGCAGTGTCCCCCTCACATCAGGAATGACCTCTGAAGGCAATATTTCCAAAGACTTGGGGGTAGGGTACTCCTCTATCATCCATATTACGTTGTGAAGGAACATCATTCCTTCCTTTTTAAATATTCAACCAGTCTGATACCAAATATTTATCTAATATAAATATGGGAAAATGTTAAACATTATAGTTTGAACCTACCAGATACCATATTCATTTTATTTGCTGGCTACTACCTGATGTTTTAGGAAGCGCTTCTGGGTTAGGTTATTCAAAATACCCTTAAGCAGAGTTCTCCTAAAATCACTGATTGGCTTTTCAAATCAATAGTGTCTTTGTTATCAAATAAAAGCATTATTTCTTTTTGTTTTTAGAAAAAATAACCTGTTATGAGAGAGCAAATATGTAATTTCTACATGCATGGGATAGGAAACCCTCATTAAAATAATATAGTTACGCTTCTCTACTCCAGTATTCACTGTATTTGTAAATTAAAAATGAGAGAAACATTCTAATCTCACAAGCTTCATGTATAGACCCTAGCAAAACGTTCAACTTGACTTTTACTATAAACTGAGAGCTGTTGTCCACTGGAAAAAAATTCTGTTCCCTGAGAAATCCAAAATAACGTTTAAGAATGCCATAACCATTTAAAATTACAGTGTTTATCACAGAAAGCCATGCATTCTTTATTCACACATGTAGGTGAAGTATGTCTACAAAAGGGAGATGTATGATCCATCTGTTTCTGGGAGCAATAAATCTGAAATGGTCCCCTTTGAAATAAAACGTGCAAATATACTTGGTGAGCCATACTTTAAAGTCATGTTCTTATCTGGATCTCTTTGTCACCATTGATTGTTACTCAATTCTTTATAGGGTGACTTTCTTTCAATTCACTCTCAGTGATTCTCTCATATCATTGACTTACTCAGAAGAGCTCAAGGTAGGTATTAATAAACATCTGATATTAACATACTAAATGCCAAATAGGTAATGTTTCACATATAGATAAGTATTGGGTTTGGTAAAAAGTTCTATGTTGATATCACATTCAATTAACCTTCTTAAAACACCCTGGATATTCAGTACGCTTTCAAGAGATTCAACAGTGGACTGTGTATTACTCATGTCATCAGGCTGGATTTAACTACAGTAAGATGTCTGTATGATTGATGAAAATAATTGGCAATTTAGAGAGACTATAGTATGATGGTTATGAATATGGGCTTTCTAGAACTTAAAACACTTAAAATGTGTTTGACACTGTCTAACTCTGACACTGTGGGACCAGGGACAAGTTAATGCTGTCTCCAAGCTTTATGTGAAAAATGGGGATAATATTACCTCTCTTAAAATGACAATGGGTGTTAAATGAGATAATGCATGTAACATGCTTACCATGGTATCTGGCACAAAATAAATTGACACAATTATAAAAATATCTGTGACTTTCCTAGTCCCACTGATACTCTAACTTCATTGAAATCAGTTATATCATCAATTTAAAATGCTATAGATTCTTCATATGGATTTATTTCTCAATAGTAGTACACTTCAAAAGTACAGTCTTCCAATGTGGCCATTTCTGCAATATAGTTTACAGGACTTAGAGTGATATTCTTAGTCTACTGAGTGGGACTTTCCCAGGTGTCTAGTACCTCACCATGACGTCAGGTTTTAAATACTTTTGTGAAGCTTTGGCACAGCTGCTGGGGGAGATACTCTGATGGTGTTACTCTCTTCTTCATCTATCATGTCTTACGACAGTTCAAAATGCCACATTAAGTTCTATATTAAGCTAACCTTTTTCTAAACCACAGTCATGAAAATTGGGGGAGGTGACATTTGACTTTACTACTTGTAAATGACCTTTCTTTGATTCAATTCCCTTTTCCATAGCACACGCCCTCTTTCAGAGTTATAAAACAGAAAATGGCTCCCCAGTCCTATCTCTATATGGTTCTCAATTCCCTAGGTTGTAACCACCTGGCTATAAAAATGGGAAAGGTGAAATCTCTGAATTATTTCCTTTACTATCTGTTGGTAATGTGTTCCTCTATTTTTTTGTTGCTGTTTGTTTTTTTTTTTTTTAGTCTATACAGGAATGTTAAGCAAGTGATTAGACTTTGCTTTACTGTGAAAGAATTTTGGTTTATAAAGAGTTGAAGCTTCTCACAAACACTGGCTATGTACTTCCACAAGCTTTTCACAGAATTAAAAAGACAGTATCATACTGCTATTGGCACTGGTTTAACCACCAAATGTTTCCCTTGAGATGCAACCTGTCATCACTCTACTTTAGAGTATGGATCTCTCTTGCAGAATCCAACCTTTGAGATCACAGATCTTTAGGCTAGTCTGTCCTATTTTCACCTCCCAATTCCAAAGTCAAATGATTATGTTTGGTTTTCCTGCTGGTCCCCAGCAAAATAAGTTTCTTTTTAATCTTTTGCATGTAGCTAATGAAAAATATTCCAAATAATAAGAGTGTTTTTTTTGTACTGTATCTAAATAAATGCTCACTAGGCGTCTTCTCCTTTGTTACCCTCTTTTGGTAAATTATGTCTGTACAAAGTTGAATCATATCTTTTTCATTTCTTGAATTAACACTTTATTGAGGATTCTAATAACTTCCCTGTGCTTTTTGTGCTCTAAAATTTTAGGGTTTCTTGGAAGAATGGTCTTCCCTATCCTTTTTAGAGTTGACTTTGAGCATTACCATTTGACCCGGCTCAAAGTTCCCTGGTTTTTGCATTAATGGAACTCATTTTATCAAATGCTAAACAAATCTGCATTTCGAAAGCAATTATAGTGGATTTTAATGACATCTTTAACAATATGTGCGTTCATTTTATTTAGGAACCTCTCTGGTCCTCACCCCATTGGTTTAAGTCCCAGAATTTATGATTCCCCTTTGGGATAGAGATAGCTTATCACCTGCTCTACATCAAAACACGCTCTCTGGAAGAAATCTGATAGTATTCTATCAACGTGTGAATTTAAGTCATAATGTTACCTTTTGTAGGGACATGACTATTTGCATAAGAGCCTTATCTCTAATTGCAAAGTGACACTCTTAAGACTGTTAAAAGAAACTATTGTTCAAGGTAGATGGAATTAGAAGACCCTCACCATGTGGGACTTACACGCCAGCTGAACAGACCCCAGACTATCAGTGCAGTGACGGAAGCAAAGTTTGACAGTACTTATATGCTTTACTTATGAACTGGATTTGGTATCTTAGAATATTTTCTTTGAAAAGGTAGTTCCATTTTTGGCTTTCTTGCTTCTTCATAGTGCCAATCTAGGTCAACAGGAGTAAGTGAGACCATTGTTCCATATCCCGCTTAAAAAAGAGAACACTACTTCAAAGACAAGAACAACATCACCTGACAAAAATAAAACAAGTTATCGGTTTTAAAACATTGTGCTTATGTGTGCCTGTTCTTCTTAACTTTTTCAGGGATTCAAGTTATTTTAGGGTACCTGTTCTGGTTCATTGTGTTCTATATCTAGCACAATAAAGCCATTAAAATAAAAAAATTAATATAGAATTCATTTCCAAAAATGTCTTCTTTAAGGAAAGAATTACAATTTTCCAAATTGTCCCCTCCCACCTTCTGCTAAAAACAAAACCAAAACTTAAAAACATACAGTTAATTCCTTGAGCAAACAAAAGGGGATTTTATCCAAATTCCTTTAAAGGGTACTTAGGGCTTTTAAATGTAAAACAGATAAAACAGACTACTCAAAGAAACAAAACCAACACTCCATAATGTACCTTTTAGCTATATTGACTTGTAAAATGTTTCTTTTGCTGATCACACTTAGTGATTACAAAATTAAACCTGTTGCATTTCTTGATAGTCACCCTGGGTCATGAATTGTCAGGTAGTAACAGGAAATAATTCATTTTTGAAACAGAGGGGTTACATAAATGTATTTTATTCCAAATTGCATTTTATATACAATTTTAGCCACTTTTCACATTTATGTTTGCAAAATTAATATACAAATGTTAAAAGTATATATTTATATATAATTTTATATTTAATTTATATAATATTGTATTTTATATACATTTTGTAAATATAACTGTTATCTACCAAGAGGTTCAGATCCTTTGTATGGCTTGTAAGCTAGAGCTGACCTGCTGAGGATATTTGTAATATGACTTATGAGCCAAGATCTGACCAAATTCTTTATGAAATCAGCATGTATCTTTCAAATCTGACCTTTTTTATCTTTTGAAAAGAGTTTAATACATGAAAGCTAGCTGACTATATAATTTCCTCCAGATTCATTCATTTAATAAATGTTTATTGAGCACCAGCTTGTACCAAATACTATGCTACTTCTGAGAAAACAATGATTAACAGGACATAATCCCTGGTCTTGGAAAGATCATATCCTAGTGGTAAAGACAGACTTTATTTTAAAACTCAACACATTAATAAAATATTTACATAGTATATTATGAAGGAAATATTCAAGCTGCTACGATAGGAATTGGTGCAAGAAAATGTTTAGGTAGGTTGGGACAGCAAGGATCAGAAAGAACCAGCTACCTCAAAAATGGTAAGGGTTGATGGGTCTGTTTCCTCCCCATCCTGTCACTTCTTCCCTAAAGTAAAAACTTAACTCTCCAACTGGATACAGTGGCCAAAGAACATGGTACTCTACTTCCCTAGTGGTATATTTTAATGCACGTTATAGCTATATGTGTACCTTAAAAAAAAAAAAAGTACAGTCTATGTCTTCTGGCAAAGGACAGAAATAAATGTACCCTCTAACTATCAAAATACTACCCAGAGACGCCGGTGCAATCGCTCCCGCCTGTAATCCCAGCACTTTGGGAGGCCCAGCACTTTGGGAGACCACCTTAGGTCAGGAGTTCGAGACTAGCCTGTCCAACATGGTGAAAACCCGTCTCCACTAAAAATACAAAAATTAACCAGGTGTGTGGTGGTGGGCCCCTGTGATCCTAGCTACTTGGGAGCTGAGACAGGAGAATCACACGAACCCAGGAAGCGGAGGTTGCAGTGAGCCAAGATTGCGCCACTGCACTCCAGCCTGGGTGACAGAGTGAGACTCTGTCTCAACAAAAACAAAACCAAAACTAACAAACAAACAAACAAACAAAACTACCCAGAGAAATTCTGAACAAAGTCAATCACAGTTTATACAAGGCTTCTTTCCCATGGGGGATTGCACTGTGAATCTTAGACTATAGACTCCACAGCCATGAAATAAAACCCCCAATCTTGGTATGAAAACATAATCATGATTTCTCTCGATGAGTTAGATACACCATAATCTGCAAATAAGAAAGGAATGTAGGATGTTAAAAAGAGGGAAACATTTGCCAAGATGGTCCAATTCTCCCAGGTGGTCATGAGAGATCTTTGTTATTCTAAAATCTGGGATCCAATCAGGGGAAGGCAGGATGACAGAATGTAGTGTCTGAAGCCTTAGCCACTAGAGGGAGAAAGTGTGCCTCTGGTGACTAGGGAGCCAATGAAAGTTAACTCTTGAAAAGGAGAGGCTTCAAGGAAGCTAAATTAAGCTCCAATAAACCAGGTGCAAGGGCTACATCAACTTGGTAACTTTGGGGAACCTGAGGATGTATCTTTAAGATTCCACAATGGATCCTCTTCTACCAAATAATTAAATTGTGTAAACTATCAAACACATTTCATCTTAATTTCGATTACCTTTATTTCATATTTTCAAGGATCTCTATAACTGTACAGATACCTAAACACTTAGATTCAGTTTTTAGGAAGGACTTACGACAATTTAGAGAACTTATGTTATCCTTTATACATTGGGCATTTACATATTATAAACGACATACAGATTTTTTGAGGTAATTTAAGACAAAAATATTTGCTGTCTGTTGGGATAATTAGAGAGACTTACTGGTTGTCTACTCAGACTTTCCCAAATATGACTTTAGGAAAACTAATTTTATTTAAATAACTGGCAACTAAGTGTTTAAAAATCTGCCTTACCAATATATAACTCACAGGAACTGCAATTTTCCTTAAAATCATCATAATGTTATTGCAAGCCTGAGCCCAAATAATTTCTCTCCAACGAAAATTTGTTAATCTTGTTTGCTGTATCACACCATCTACCATTTTCTATAGTTAAACAAAAGGAGACTATCGTTATAATTGTTTAATAATACAATGGATGGCAAAAAACCTTTCAAGAAGTAATTCATTATAAAAGCTACAGTGTCACACAAGTTATATGGTATCCATTATTTAGTTTGTGTCGATGTGAATTCCTTCCCCATATCAAAATGTAAAGACACTATCCAAAATTACCTATAGAGTGGTGCTTAAGGTACCGTTGATGATTTAATTTTCAATATATCGTTTTTTTTCTCAGCAGAAAAAAAAACCTCAACAACTATTTCTGGAATTCTTCAAAGGAGTAGGAGTACGGTGCCTGTTCTGACTCTTCCAGCATTGATTTTCTTCACAATCTGTGATATGGTTTCTCAGAAACACCGTTTGGCAGTCCTGATAATTTCATGTGTTTTCAAATTTCAGCCACCCAGACTACACAGTTCACTATTTTCAGCTCCTTTCATTTTCCTTTTCCCTTTAATTATAGAAGTCTCTATTCCCTCTTTTCGCAAATGTGGTCAAGACAGATACTAAATGCTACTATTTGTAGAAAGAATATGCATTTGTTTTTCTCTTGACGGTTCACCTAAGTTCTTTCCAAATAAACAAACTGTGATTGATAGTGATAGGTACTTTCAAGGGTGGCAACTTTTCGGACCCTCATCCATTCCGTTGACTTTGGGGGACGTGGCACATGCCCCAGGGGAGAAAAAGCAAGTAAACACTTTAATTTTAAACTTGCGCTGTTAAAGCACTTTCAGAATAGTAATAGTTGAGCTTCATCTCAGACGTGAATGTCTTTCTCAGTCTATTCCCCAGGACCCCTCTTACGCCGTTTCATGTCCCGGTCAATGCGGTGCGTTTTCCGAAATGGGGCCGCAGAGTTGCCGGCGGAGACCAGTGGGTGGGAGGCTCCACGCGCACTCCGCGACTCGGGCCGGGACGCGGCTTCCAGACTCCGCGCAGGGCGCCACGATCACCGCCCCGCTCCCTTCCCCCGGCCTCCCCACCAACCCCAGTTTGAAAGAAAACTTCACGCGGCCGAAATGAACGTCCCCTCACCGCTCCAAGCCTCCAGCCGGCAGAAAACGTGAGATTTATTATGACACGGGGAGGGGGGGATTTGGGTCGCCGTGGCACACTCGGAAGCGGGTTACCTGGCCCCCGTCGGGGGCGGGGTCCTCAGTCCGGGGACCAACAGGCTGGGGTCGACGCGGCCGGGCGCGCGGGTGGG